>NC_053027.1:276711354-276863129 GCF_003073215.2 Triticum urartu
AAAATAGCAAAGACATGATGACCAATAGATGCGAGAAGCATGTTATTAGTTGACAAGATTGTAATACGACTTACCCACAATTGATGTTGAAAGCCGGTAGTTGGTTGGGGCTGGACTCATCAGGCAAGGGAGAAGTCGTCTAATACTTTGGGTCTGAGCGGTGAAGTAGCCTCTTGATTTGGCCAGCTCTAGGGCAAGAAGGAGTTGGGCTACGTTGTTCTTGGGTCCGCACCTGGCGTGGAGATGGCTGATATGCTAAGCCGTCAGAAAGTTCTCCAGAGATGCTCCGGGTCTTCCTCTTCAGATTTTCCAGTGTGCTGTGTTTTCTTGAAAGATAGGTTTTTGTCTAAGTCAGCTTCTGGGTGTGAAAATGGTACCTTACGGACCGGAAGCTGGGTTCTCCTTTGGCCAAGTGTTTCCAATTCAGAAGTAGATGGGTTTACCACTGCCTCGCCAGCTCTGCTGGTCTGGTCATTTTCCTGGGAAGAGTCGGCGTCAGCAAGTTCATTATGAAGGCAACCAAGGGAGTCAAGTTCTACTACCTCACTTTCTTCCTCTTCCTCCACTCTTCCAGATTGCCGTCTTTAGGAGGAGTGGGAGTTTGAGGTTCGGTTTTCCACCGGTCAACATCCTTCTGCACATAACATGAGTCAGTAAATCAAATGAAGCAAAGAAAAATTGCACAAGTTTCTCAAAATAAGAATCGAAAGGCAACTCCCCTCGAGAATCGAGTTACAAGTGTAGAAAGGGGCAAGACCTACACTGGCGATCTTCTCTCGAGTTTCACCAAGAAGTTTCTTGATGGCTTTCATAAAGTCACTAGACGACAAGTCATACTTGCTGAAGGGCAAGTCGTTGTCCAACTTGCCAGTGTACTCGTGCATGAGTCGACTCCTGAGACTGAGGGGTTGAATCCGCCAGCTCATCCAGCACCGGGTCAAGTCGACCCTGAGAGACCGTGGGTTGCCAAAGTGTTGATTCTAGAGTAAAGGGGCTCCAGTGCCGCCATCTTTTCAGCAAAAAGCATAATCAATAAATGGCTTTGAGCAGTCAAGCATGTCTAATCTATAACCCGACAATTGATGTTGTTGGTTCGGGGTTGTGTCCTTAAAATAAAACCAACTCTTGTTCCATCCTTTAGGATGACTCGCCAGTGCCATATCAGGAAAAGCAGAGTTCCTCCTCCACTCAATCATTACTCCTCCACATTCTAGACTCGTCCCTCCTTTGCATTCAGTTTGGCAGTTGCAGTAGAAGAATTCTCGAAAGAAACTAACAGTTAGCTCAATATGGAGATAGTCTTTGCAAAAGACTTGAAAGTTGCTTAAATTCATAACCAAGTTGGGAGGAAGATCATGTAGCATGATGTCAAAATAGTGAAGGATGTCACGAAAAAACTTGGAACCTGGAGGACGAAAACCTCTATCCAGGTGATCCGCAAAGATGACAATTTCATTATGATCCGGTTGGGGCTGAGTCTATTCCTCTGGGGCTTGCCATTTGATTTGGTCTTTGGCAGACAAGGTACCAATCCTTACCAAATCATTGAGCATGAGCTCTATCATACATGACTTGGTCTAGATGGCTGAGGGATTCCTGGATTAGGGGGTCCTCGGACAGCCGGACTATATGCTTTGACCGGACTGTTGGACTATGAAGATACAAGATTGAAGACTTCGTCCCGTGTCCGAGAGGGACTCTCCTTTGCGTGGAAGGAAAGCTTGGCAATTCGGATATGTAGATCTCCTCCCTTGTAACCGACTCTCTGTAACCCTAGCCCCCTCCGGTGTCTATATAAACCGGAGGGTTTAGTCCGTAGGACAACATACAATCATACCATAGGCTAGCTTCTAGGGTTTAGCCTCTACGATCTCATGGTAGATCAACTCTTGTAATACTCATATCATCAAGAGCAATCAAGCAGGACGTAGGGTATTACCTCCATCGAGAGGGCCCGAACCTGGGTAAACATTGTGTCCCCCACCTCCTGTTACCATCCGTCTTAGACGCACAGTTCGGGACCCCCTACCCGAGATCCGCCGGTTTTGACATCGACATTGGTGCTTTCATTGAGAATTCCACTGTGCCGTCACGATAAGGCTGGATGGCTCGTCTTGTTGTCAAGGACAACATCACCTCGTGGGGAGCCCTGGCTGTAGGCCAAAACCTCTGACTAGGCGGCTTCGTCATGACCGCATGTTCAGCCGTCGCGCCGACGATGACTTCTCGGGTCATCAAAAACAGCCTCCACGGCAGCTTTGTATTCTCTGAGCAGATGGATCCAATAGAGCTCTCTTCCTTGAACGAGCTCTTGGACCGCATCGCCGCCCTGGGAGTTGCTACGGACTTTGATCGGATCGGGCTTAAACCCGACCAAAGGGAGATTAACTCTCCGCCGGTCACCCATCAGATAGCGGTGGTGGAGGAGCAATGTAGCGATTCTTCCTCTATTCTGAGGACAAACTATGTCCGGATTTCCGAGCTCTCCGAGCCGGATACGCGTCCATGAGAGGACATGGCCCAAGATTCGAACCTAGAATTAGACAGTGGGCCAGGACTATTGGGCAACATCCCGGAGCCTGAACTGTTAAGCTCGGAAACTCCTCCGCCCCTGGGCGTTAGATCGGGTCAGGGTTCGGACCTAAATCCGCCCACCCACCCAGACTCAAGTGATCTTTTGTGCTTCAGCATCAGACCTAGAGATATCATTTGGATTATCAGGTGGTTCAGCAATAGGTTAACTAGAAGTTTGCACAGTTCTATCATTTTTCTTTTTCTTCTTTTTAGAAGAACTAGGAACATCAATATTATTTCTCTGAGAATCTTGCTCGATTCTCTTACGGCGGCCTTCAGGATACAAAGGTTCCTGAGTCATTCTACCAGTTCTAGTAGCCACTCTAATAGCATAATCATTTTTCTTACTATTCATTTCATCAAGCACTTCTTTTTGAGCCTTAAGTACTTGTTCTACTTGAGTGGTAACCATAGAAGCATGTTTGCTAACAAGTTTAAGTTCACCTTTAATATCAGCCATGTAATCACCCAAGCGTCTAATCATATAAGCATTTTCTTTTAATTGTCTACCAAAATAAGCATTGAAGTCGTCTTGTTTATACATCAAGTCATCAAACTCATCCAAGCACTGACTAGCAATTTTAGTAGGAGGAACTTCAGCTTTATTATATCTATAGAGAGAATTTACCTTTACTACCTGTGTCGGGATATCGGGGTCAGGAGGTTCTTTCTCTTTCATAGATTTCTTTGCCTCCTGCATATCTTCAGGACTGAGAAATAGAACACCTCTCTTCTTCGGAGTTGGTTTAGGAATAGGCTTAGTAATTGGAGCAGGAGCTGGCTCAGAAGGTGCCCAATTATTTTCATTTGTCAACATATTATTCAATAGAATTTCAGCTTCATCTGGTGTTCTTTCCCTGAAAAGAGAACCAGTAAAACTATCCAGGTAATCTCTGGAAGCATCGGTTAGTCCATTATAAAAGATATCAAGTATTTCGGGTTTCTTAAGAGGATGATCAGGCAAAGCATTAAGTAACTTGAGAAGCCTCCCCCAAGCTTGTGGGAGACTCTCTTCTTTAATTTGCACAAAGTTGTATATTTCCCTCAAAGCAGCTTGTTCCTTATGAGCAGGGAAGTATTTAGCAGAGAAGTAATAAATCATATCCTGGGGACTACGCACACAACCAGGATCAAGAGAATTAAACCATATGTTAGCATCACCCTTTAATGAGAAAGGAAATATTTTGAGTATATAGAGGTAACGTGATCTCTCATCACTGATAAACAGGGCAGCTATATCATTTAACTTACTAAGATGTGCCACAACAGTTTCAGATTCATAGCCATAAAACAGATCAGATTCAACCAAAGTAATTATATCAGGATCAACAGAGAATTCATAATCCCTATCAGGAACACATATAGGTGAAGTAGCAAAAGCAGGGCCGGGTCTCATTCTATCTCTAAGTGATTCTTTGTTCCATTTAATTAATAACCTCTTAAGCTCATATCTATCTTTGCAAGCAAAAATAGCGGCAGAAGATTCCATATCAAAAAGATAGCCCTCAGGAATAACAGGCATATTTTCATCATCACTATCATCATCGTATTCAGATTCAATAATTTCTTTTTCTCTAGCCCTAGCAATTTGTTCATCAAGAAATTCACCAAGGGGCACAGTAGTATCAGGCATAGAAGCAGTTTCATCATAAGTATCATGCATAGCAGAAGTGGCATCATCAATAACATGCGACATATCAGAACGAATAGCAGAAGCAGGTGTAGGTGTCGCTAGCTTACTCATAACAGAAGGTGAATCAAGTGCAGAGCTAGATGACAGTTCCTTACCTCCCCTCTTAGTTGAGGGATAGATCTTGGTTTTTGGATCTTTCAAGTTATTCATAATGATAAGCAGATATAAATCCCAAGTGACTCAAAGAATAGAGCTATGCTCCCCGGCAACGGCGCCAGAAATTAGTCTTGATGACCCACAAGTATAGGGGATTGCAACAACTTTCGAGGGTAGAGTATTCAACCCAAATTTATTGATTCGACACAAGGGGCGCCAAAGAATATTCTCAAGTATTAGCAGCTGAGTTCTCAATTCAACCACACCTGGAAACTTAGTATCTGCAGCAAAGTGTTCAGTAGCAAAGTAATATTATAGTGGTGGTAGCGGCAACAAAAGTAAAGACATCAAACGTAATGCTTTTGGTATTTTGTAGTGATTGTAACAGTAGCTGCGGGAAAGTAAATAAGCGTAAACCAGTATCTGGAAAACTCATAGGCACCGGATCAGCGATGGATAATTATGCCGGATGTGGTTCATCATGTAACAGTCATAACATAGGGTGACACAGAACTAGCTCCAATTCATCAATGTAATGTAGGCATGTATTCCGTATATAGTCATACGTGCTTATGGAAAAGAACTTGCATGACATCTTTTGTCCTACCCTCCCATGGCAGCGGGGTCCTATTGGAAACTTAGGGATATTAAGGCCTCCTTTTAATAGAGAACCGGAACAAAGCATTAGCACATAGTGAATACATGAACTCCTCAAACTATGGTCATCACCGGGAGTGGTCCCGATTATTGTCACTTCGGGGTTGCCGGATCATAACACATAGTAGGTGACTATAGACTTGCAAGATAGGATCAAGAACTCACATATATTCATGAAAACATAATAGGTTCAGATCTGAAATCATCGCACTCGGGCCCTAGTGACAAGCATTAAGCATAGCAAAGTCATATCAACATCAATCTCAGAACATAATGGATACTAGGGATCAAACCCTAACAAAACTAACTCGATTACATGATAAATCTCGTCCAACCCATCACCGTCCAGCAAGCCTATGATGGAATTACTCACGCACAGCGGTGAGCATCATGAGATTGGTGATGGAGGATGGTTGATGATGATGACGGCGACGAATCCCCCTCTCCGGAGCCCTGAATGGACTCCAGATCAGCCCTTCCGAGAGGTTTTAGGGCTTGGCGGCGGCTCCGTATCGTAAAACGCGATGATTTCTTCTCCTCTATTTTTTTCTCTGCGAAAGCAAATATATAGAGTTGGAGTTGGCGTCGGAGGGTTTCCAGGGGGCCCACGAGGTAGGGGGGTGCCCCCTTTTCTAAGATGTTCCGTGGAGTTTCAGGTCATTCCGAGAATATTTGTTTTCTGCACATAAAACAACACCATGGCAATTCTGCTGAAAACAGCGTCAGTCCGGGTTAGTTCCATTCAAATCATACAAGTTAGAGTCCAAAACAAGGGCAAAAGTGTTTGGAAAAGTAGATACAACGGAGACGTATCAAGCTCCCAGGGAATTTTTAGTGCAAAGTTGTGTACTCTAGGTGCATAGTCTGTTACTGGAAATGAGAGATGGGGAGCACCTATCCCTATTTTGGATGTACATGAGTATGTCCCAGAGCCAGAGTGAGAATGCAGACACGTTTGGAAGAACCTGGTAGATCTACCGAGCAGATCGTCGGGCCGCTTCCTCGGCTGCCTAGGAATGAGATGCGTAAGTGACTGTTTGCTGCTCTGTTCGAAGGGAGCGATCCATGTTACTATTGATGGTAATAACACCGTTGGGCCCTGACATTTTGAGCTTTAGGAAGGCATAGTGTAGTACCGCATTAAAGTGGGTGAATGTCATACGACCAAGCAGAGTGTGATAGCCACTGCGGAAGGGGACTATATCGAAGATCAGGTCCTCACTTCGGAAGTTGTTGGGGGAGCTGAAACAACCTCCAGTGTTATAGTGCCCGTGCACCGGGCCTCTATGTCAGGAATGACACCCTTAAAAGTGGTGTTGCTAGTTTGGATTCTTGACAAATCGATGCCCATTTTCCTAATCGTGTCTGCATAGATCAGGTTCAGGACGCTTCTGCCATCCATGAGAATGCAGGTTAAGTGGAACCCATTGACAATGGGATCTAGGACCAGAGCAGCCGACCCACAATGATAGATGCCGGTTGGCTCCCACGCGTTTCATTGCCTCCCGATGAACACGACGCATTCCATTGCCTCCCGATGAACACGACGCATTCCGTTGCCTCCCCATGAACATGACGCATTCCCACTACAAGAAACATGTCAACTTGTGACCTTGACTATTGGTCACTGAAAGGTCACTATTTTTCATTTGTGACCTTTTTGTGACCAAAAATAGAAGGTCAAAAGTTGGCGGTCGTAAAATGAAATTAACGACCTTCTCCGTGAGAAGGTCGTAGACATTTAGGACCAAAACAGAAGGTCGTTGAACCCATGACCTTTTGTTTTGGTCACTGGCTGTCTGCCCAGGCCACGTCGGATCCGACATGGCAAAATTGCGACCAATTAAAAAGGTTGTTGATAAGAATCGGCCGGTCCAGTTTGGTGTTTTAGATGGGCCGTGCCCAAAAATTCAGCCTTTATATATATTTTTTCTTATTAATTTTGGTCAGCTATATGGGCCAAGCCCTACAATTCAGCCTTTTTATTTTCTGGGCCTAGGCCATTTCACAGTCCATTTCATTAAGCCATTTGTTATTGGTTTTTTATAAATGCACAATATTCCAGCCCACTATTGTTTGGGCCATAGCCTTTTAAGAGCCCAAATATTATTCGACCCAATAGAACATTCAACCCTTTTCATTCATAGATTTTAATTTTTACACATTTCAACAGCAAACAATCAGTAATTCTCAATTAAATGATCAAATCCAGAAATATCTCAATGAAACTCACAACATCACATACATGTTTGCATGATCCAACAAGTGTACATACAATCAAAAACAAATACACAGGCACCAAAACATGGTGGCAACATCAACTAAAACTTTGGTGCACATCTCTAAGATTCTTCTAATCTTCGGTAAGAGCAGCAGCCACCTCGACAACATTAGATCCTGATCTACATAAATTAGTAGTGAGATACAGTGGAAGTTAAATGATTGACAACAAAATATATCCATTCAAGAGAATAAAAGTTATACATAAATGCCCAAATGCCTCAGTTCAGTAAACAATATGCATGGCATAGCAAAACTTCTAACTTGATGATGTTCTACTAAGATATTCAAGTTCAGAAAACTTATAGCACCAACTGTAAATCACTACAGAGAACATAAAGGTTCTATTTTAACTTCAATTTTATTAAGTACCGGACATCTCAATGAAAGCACTATAATCATACATGACACCTTGTTGTGGTGTAATAGCATGCTACAACTGACTACTTCCGAAACAAAGTGTGGATTATATAGAAGAGTAGAGATTTGTGTCCCTTGGAAGCACATCAAATGTAAAAAATCTGGGCTAGTTAAATAATAATTGTATCCATCTCTACAAGCACATGAGTAGTTAATAAGTACTAATCCTATCATGTATGGCAGGCTTGCAAGATGGAGATGCATACATGAATAAACACTAACATATTATGGTATGACCAGGGTGATAAAATCAACAACTCGATCGACCCAACATTGAAATCAGACATGATATCCTCAAATAGCAAGAAACAGGAAAAGTAGGATCATACATCAGGACCACATCACAACCATGGTCCAGGCTCATACCATAGTATAGCTGGAAAAAACAACTTCAAGGTGCAGGCTCTCCCACGCGGATCGTGACCATCCAGCTGATCATACAGCTTCGTGTACAAGTCACCTGCGCCAAAAAAAATACCCAGCCGCCACAGGCCATTGTTAGTCAGCAGCTAACACAACATAATTAACAGCCATCTAAAGCTTAATACAAGATCTTTTCATAGTTGGGATGCATCAATACAGTAATCTCAGCACAAGTACTTTAATACAACAAAAGTCTAGCACTAGAAATAACATCGAGCTTGCTCTGGCCATGGAATATTATACACTAGACAAGAAATACACAACACATTTTCTGGACAGAGAAAGAGACTAGCATCTCAGCACAAGTAACTGCAAACTGACAAAAATGCTCAGGGCAGAACTATCAAAGTGTTTTATTAACCTCTAGGTTAAAACGACCACATTTTCATTGTCACTTGTTAGTCGGAAAATCTAGCTATCTCTCCTGTGTAAATATGTACATGTTGGCATTAATTGAAAAAAATGGGTATGAACAAGCATGCGCTGCTGCACAATAATGAATGAGAACAATCAGGTACTGGCAGGGGTATATGGCTGCACCATCAGTCAATGCAGGACACTGCCAGGAGCGTAAATGTAGTAGCAACCCTTCTGATGTTTGAGAGCACTCTCGCTGTGCTATAATTAGCTGCATTTTCATTTTAAGCAACACTTATGGAGCACTTAGTTCTAAATAGCAGTCATGAAACTAGGGAGACCCATCTACGTGAGATTTGGCAAACCAGAAACACAGATAGAGCATCTGTCAACTTCAGGTTTACAGTGAATTACAAAGGTACTATACACTGTAACTGAAACGCATTGCAACATTCAAATTCAAACATACACACGGAACGTTTGACCCGCTACCTCTAAATAAAGCATACACTTCAGGCAAGGGATCCTTCCAGCGGATTTGAAGAGCTAAAAAACAAGGCAAAACATGTACAGCGACCTCGGGATTAGGCGGGTGAGAGATCGCAACATCCATGAATCGCATCACTTGAGATCTAGAAAAAGAACCAACAGATGGAGGGGAGGCATATACACTGATGAACCATGCATGAAATGAATTCCACACACTCACAAGCAAAACCTATGCAAGGTGAAGCGATCATCATCTCAATAGTGTCAACATACATGCAGTTTCTAAATTACAAAACTTTATTTTGACTGTCCAATAGTCAGACACGACAGCAACATGGCAGGCAAACAACATCATATATGAGACAAACTACTAGAGGATACACATGTACACCGAACAACTCCTATCAATGCTCAGCAACTACACCTTGATACACAGAGTGAAAAAAGAGGTAAATCACCTCCACAAACACCAGCACCTTGAGAAGGAATTGTGCCAAAACACATATTTAATCATGCCTAAAATACATCACATCCACATCATGCACCAAATTAACATAGGAAGCAGGGGAGTAGGTCACTATACCAATCCATCACCATGATGGAGTTAGGGGAAGAGAAGAAGCAGAGGAGGGAGGTCCATGGCGTCCCTTCCAAGCAGAAGCACAACACATCACGCCTTCATCTCCCATGGTGACATCCTGGTTCGAAAGAGCGACGAGAAGGGGGTCAGACAGAGAGCGGAAGAAGAAAAGACGAGGGGAGGAGAACGGGATTCATAACTTTGAGCCCTGTGGTTGGAGCTACTCGTTCGCCATGGCCCATGGCCGGGGGTAGGAATCCTGAGAAGAAGAACGCGGACGGAGTTGCTCCATGGCGCCGAGGCAGGGGAGGAAGCGGCCATCGTCCATGGCGTCCCGGTGCTCGAGCGAGGACGACATCCTGGATCTGGGAGGCAGACACGACAAACTGAGGAAGTTAGCAATGGCTGTTAGGAGGAAATGGAGTAGATGGACGCACCTGAGTCATCGGAGCCACGCCGACCGAAACCCTAGCGACAGGAGCCGGTCGGGGTTGGCGCCGGAGGACGCGCGCGATGGATCTCGACGCGGAACGCCAACCTCCCCAAGCCCCGCCGGTAGAGAGCGCCTATTCGATCCAGAGGGAGGGAGTGGGGGTGGGGGCGGCGACGCCTGCAGATGAGAAAGGGATCCAGAGGCAGGGAGGTGGGAAGGAGGGATTACTGCTGGATCTGGCCATGAGATGAGCGGATCGAGTTGATCTGGGCGAAGAGGTAAGGGGCAGCCGGTGGTGAGGTTGGGGGAGAGTAAGAGGTCGCCGGTAGGGTTCGCGGGTGAATCCTGCTACGTCCAGCACGGGTCTGGGCGTGGGCTCGATGGTGAGGGTCGTCGATGGTGGGGGTGGGCAGGGGTGGGGTGGGCGATGGTGGGCGGCGGTGGGGGTGGGCGACGGTGGGCGGCGATGGATTCAGATGAGATTAGAGTGAGGGAGAGGAGAGAGGGGCGTCAGTGCGTGGGAGAGACGGGTGCGAGAGGAGGAGTGCGAGACGTGGGTGAGACCGGCGACGTGTGGGCCGTTGGATCCAGCAACATCCGACGGTGATTTATCCACGATCCGCGTGAGAGGCCTCTGGACCAATCAGAACGTAGTACACAAGCTGTGATATTTTGACCATTTAAATTGGTCGTAATTGACTAAAAGTAAGGTGCTAAATCATGTTAGCTATTTTATTATGACATGAAAATTGAAAAAACAATCTTGTCATTGTGTCATCAAATATGACTTTAGTTTTCAAGAATAATCACAAATAGAAATAAGACAAATATTTTTTAAAGAGTTATGAGAAATGAGTTCTTTTAAATCATTTTTTCATTTTCGAGTGTCCAAAATGAGTTCTTTTGTGAAGGACCTATCATATATTTGTTACAAATTTGGACCAAATTAATTTTCTAAAATATTCGGTCATATTTAATGCACAATTGACCAAATGGTTGAGTGTCAAAAGATTCGATCCACCTCTGGTGAAAAATACAAATTTCCGCCGATTCAGTTAGAAGCGGGTAAAATTTGAACTGCAGCTGCCTCATAGTTTGATTTTTATTTTTTCCAAAAATCATTTCTAGGTACATAAGTATCTATTTAATCAGACAAACACAAAAGGTTTTCCAAGATTCAACCACTAGCTAGGAACGGTCATGCCCGTCGTTTTGACGACATTTTGAAATGGGCATAAAAAATTCAAGAAAAAATCAAAAAAAATAAAAAACCTTCGCATTGTGTCTTTATATGTGACCAAGTTATCAGAAAAAATAATAAACTTGTAATACGGCAAATATTTTAAAAAAGTGTTCTCAGAAATGAGCTATCATGCGTGAAGATTCATGGCTTTCAAGCCAAATGATCAATCTTATGGCCACATTCAATGCATAGTTTGTTCAAATGATCTCATATTGTGCACAAGGGTGCATCTTGGAATTCCAAACAATGTTGCCTAAGGGAGTTTTCATTTTCTCTGCACAAAAATTCATTTTCCATTTCCCGAGTGCCCGAAATGTGTTTTTTTTGTGAAGGACCTACCATATATATGTTGCAAAATTGGACCAAATCAATTTTCTAAAATAGTAGGCCATATTTAATGCACAATGGACAAAATGGTTGGGTGTCAAAAGTTTTGATCTATCTCTGGTGAAAAAGACAAATTCCCGCCGATTCAGTAGGAAGCGGGTCAAATTTGAACTTCAGCTGCCTCATAGTTTTCTCTTTATTTTTTCCAAAAATCATTTCTAGGTACATAAGTATCTATTTAATCAGAGAAATATCAAAAGTTTTCCAAGATTCAACCACTAGCTAGGAACGGTCAAGCCCGCCGTTTTGACCGCATTTTGAAATGGGCATAAAAAATTCAAAAAAAATCAAAAAAATGGAAAACCTTCGCATTGTGTCATTATATGTGACCAAATTACCAAGAAAAATAATAAACTTGTAATACGGCTATTATTTTAAAAAAAGTGTTCTCAGAAACGAGCTATCATGCATGAAGATTCATGGCTTTCAAGCCAAATGATCAATCTTATGGCCAAATTCATGGCATAGTTTGTTCAAATGATCTCATATTGTGCACAAGGGTGCATCTTGGAATTCCAAACAATGTTGCCTAAGGGAGTTCTCATTTTCTTTGGACGAAAAATACATTTTCCATTTTCCGAGTGCCCGAAATGAGTTTTTTTTGTGAAGGACCTACCATATATTTGTTGCAAAATTGGACCTAATCAATTTTATAAAATACTAGGCCATATTTAATGCACAATTGACAAAATGGTTGGGTGTCAAAAGTTTAGATCCACCTCTGGTGAAAAAGACAAATTCCCGCTGATTCAGTAGGAAGTGGGTCAAATTTGAACTGCAGCTGCCTCATACTTTGCTCTTTATTTTTTTCCAAAAATCATTTCTAGGTACACATGTATCTATTTAATCAGAGAAACATCAAATTTTTTCCAAGATTCAACCACTATCTATGAACGGCCAAGCCCGCCGTTTTGATCGCATTTTGAAACGGACATAAAAAATTCAAAAAAAAAGATAAAAAAATTGGAAAACCTTTGCATTGTGTCATTATATGTGACCAAGTTTCCAGTAAAAGTAATAAACTTTTAATATGACAATTATTTTAAAAAAGTGTTCTCAGAAATGAGCTATCATGCGTGAAGATTCATGGCTTTCAAGAAAAATGATCAATCTTATGGCCACATTCAAGACATAGTTTGTTTAAATGATCTTATGTTATGCACAAGGGTGCATCTTGGAATCCCAAACAATGTTGCCTAAGGGAGTTCTCATTTTCTTTTCACGGAAAATACATTTTCCATTTTTCGAGTGCCCGAAATGAGTTATTTTTGTGAAGGACCTACCATATATTTGTTGCAAAATTGGACCTAACCAATTTTATAAAATACTAGGACATATTTAATGCACAATTGACAAAATTATTGGGTGTCAAAAGTTTAGATCCACCTCTGGTGAAAAAGACAAATTCCCGCTGATTCAGCAGGAAGCGGGTCCAATTTGAACTGTAGCTGCCTCATACTTTGCTCTTTATTTTTTACAAAAATCATTTCTAGGTACATAAGTATCTATTTAATCAGAGAAACATCAATTTTTCCAAGATTCAACCACTAGCTAGGAACGGTCAAGCCCGCCGTTTTGACCGCATTTTGAAACGGACATAAAAAATTTAAGAAAAATCAAAAAATTGGAAAACCTTCGCATTGTATCATTATATGTGACCAAGTTTCCAGTAAAAATAATAAACTTGTAATACGAAAATTATTTTAAAAAAGTGTTCTCAGAAATGAGCTATCATGCGTGAACATTCATGGCTTTCAAGACAAATGATCAATCTTATGGCCACATTCATGGCATAGTTTGTTCAAATGATCTTATGTTGTGCACAAGGGTGCATCTTGGAATTCGAAACAATGTGGCCTATGGGAGTTTTCATTTTCTTTTCACGGAAGATACATTTTCCATTTTTCGAGTGCCCGAAATGAGTTTTTTTTGTGAAGGACCTACCATATATTTGTTGCAAAATTGGACCTAACCAATTTTATAAAATACTAGGACATATTTAATGCACAATTGACAAAATGTTTGGGTGTCAAAAGTTTTTATCCATCTCTGGTGAAAAAGACAATTTCCCGCCGATTCTGTAGGAAGCGGGTCAAATTTGAACTGCAACTTGCTCATAGTTTGCTCTTTATTTTTACCAAAAATCATTTCTAGGTAAATAAGTATCTGTTTAATCAGAAATGCATGGTTTGGTGGCGAGACATCTTGGTTTGGACGGTGGATGAGGGCCCCAACTCTAGAGCGCGAAGCTCGCATGCCCGTCGTGTGGTCACAGCGTGACCGTGGCGTTTCCATGCGTTCTGGGCTGCCTAGGCATGTCTAGTGGGTTGGGCACTCCCCAGGTAGGTGCTAGGAAGAAAATTACAACATAAGATTCTCATGAGGAGACTGAACTATGCTTAAAGATTAATTAGCAGCCAAGTGTTTGATTAGCGGTACGGGAAATGCACATGGCCAATGTGTGTGAGTTTTGGCTGAGGATGATCATCTACTAAGAAGAATGTCTTCACAAATTTTCAGCTCAAAAGGAGGATCCTAGGTGGTACTTCCTTCACAATGCTTCTAGGTGGACAAAAACTTTGGAAATTCGCTGAGGAAGATTTACTGGGCAAATGGAGCTTAATTTTGTCATGAGGCAATGATTTGGATAGGAAATAGTGCCCAAAAATTTTGAGGGCAATCAAGAATATATAAATAGCACTTCCTTCACAAAGTGTTTTTCTAAACATAATAGGAAAATGAATATTGTTGAATTATTTTCGAACTAGGCAAGGAATGTTTTTTTACATATTTGACAAAGATATGACCCAAAGAATTTATGAGATTTTTTTGGGAATTTTGGGAATGACAGAAATATAGGTTGCTTCACAACCTAGGGCAAAAACTGACACATGGACATGACACATAGGCAAAACTGTTGAGGTGGCGCCTAGTCATAGCAACACACCACAATTTACAAGGTTATGAACATCTATATTGGTCATGATCAGCTAGAAATAAGGCAGCGAACCAGTGCTATATGCTTTATGACCATTTCGTGTCAGGAAATAACGACCTTTCTGACCAAAATGGTCATTATAGTTTAGGGTTTGGAGCCCCCCGAACAGCTTTTGACCAATTGGTCTCAAATGGTCATAGATCTATGACCAATTCTTCCAGGGTCACTGACAGAAGGTCACTAGTTGACATATTTCTTGTAGTGTCCGTTGCCTCCCCATGAAGACGACGACGACGCTGTTTCTCCGTTCCGACCCAGCCATGTACACGAGCCCTGGCCGTACGTATGCGCGAGTAGGCATTCGAGACACTGCCCGTATGTACACATACGTGGCCGTATTTTCTTTCTTGCATCTTGGCCGTTGTACGTACGTGTACATGCTACGTGCGCGCCTCTACTACGACACGTGCATGCCTCTACTACGACACGTGCGCGACTCTACATCGACCAGTATGTACGTACACGTTCGCGACCAGAATGACAATGCTACGTATGCTTCGACCAGGTGGGTCCCGACTGTCAGGCACTTCCTTGTCTACGAATATGTAGCTGGTGGGTCCCAGTAGTCAGGGGGGCTAATCGTTTTGTTTTTTTTTGCCCGGACGCACTTCCTTGCGTGCGAAGGTGTAGATGCTGGGTCCCAGCAGTTAGGGGGGCGAATCGTTTTTTTGGCCGGACGCACTTCCTTGCGTGCGAAGGGGTAGCCGGTGGGTCCTAGTAGTCGGGGGGTGAATTGTTTTTTTTGGACGCACTTCCTTGCGTGTGAAGATGTAGCTGGTGGGTCCCAGCAGTCAGGGGTGTGAATCGTTTATTTTTCCCGTACGCACTTCCTTGTGTGCAAAGATGTAGCTCGTGAGTCCCAGTAGTCAGGGGGCGAATCATTTTTTTTGCGAAATACGGTGGCCCATCCGGTGGGTCCCCGCTGTGAAGTGGAGGAATAATTATTTTTTGCGTAATAAGGAGGCACTTCCTTGCGGCTGCCGTGGACCCAGCTGTCAGCCTCTCCACGTACAGTTCACGTCTGATGGAATTCGTTCCTTGACCATGTTGACCACGCCGCGCCAAGAGCACCAGGGCGGTGGACGACGGCGAGGACTAGGAAGGGGATGACACGGAGCCGGGGAAGACACGTCAGTTGATGGACACGCGGAGAGGATTACGAGGGTTCACTGGTTTGGCTGCGCTGCCGTCGCCACAGAATAACAGGGGGTGTGGGTGAGTGGAGGGATGGCCTAGCCAGCGGTGGGAGTAGTAGGGGGCGGTGAGGCCTCCGCGGTAGCACAGCCAGTCACGGGAGGCAGGAGCAGGCGGCACGACCGGCGCTGCTTTGGACGGCTGGAGCAAGAAGACCAGAGGTTGAAGAAGCACGACGGCCGTTGGATGGACATCGTACGGTCACTGCAGCTAGAATCGTTTATATTGACTAAGTTGACAAAGCCCTTGGTACGTCAACTTAGTAGGCCCACAGGTCAGCTTCCGAAATGGTGCGCCCCAGATGTCAGGGGGAGGAATCATTTTTTGGGCGGGTGAAGCTAGAATATCCGAGATTGAAGAATAAGCACGGCATCCGTTGGATGGACATCCAACGGCCACTGCTGCTAAGAACCATGTGTTGACTATAAGTTGACAAAGCCTTGCATACGCGTCAACACTGTTTTTTTAGGGGACGCGTCAACTTAGTAAGGCCAGAAGTGTGTGGCAGAGAACTTATAGCCCATTTGAGATTTGTAAGAATGTGTAGCCCATTTTTGAATTCTAATGGAATTTACTACAACCCATTTTACAGTTTGTTAAAAGTACAGCCCATTTCAACCAACCGTTTAAAAGAGAATTCAATAAAATTTCCCACATTTTGATGGGTTCCAAAATATTTTTATCCCGAAATTTCTAGTCAGATTAAATACAATTTCAATATAAATTTATATTACGTAAAAATCCAACGGAACATTGCACTCGCAACAATTAATGAAATTAAAATTTTCAATATCCAAAAATAATATTTTATAAAGTAATCACATGTTTGGTGCATTTTTTATAGTTACTGCCCAGTTTTTATAATTACATCCCATTTATTATTTCTTAAAGCCCATTTTCTTGTTAAGCCTAATGCATCCCTCCTAGAAAAGATTTGCAGCCCAGCGGGGAAGAGAATAACAACTTGACCTTGCCTGGGTATTCCTAAAATAAAGTATAGCTGGGCTAGCCATTTTCAGCTTGAAAAAAATTAATATCTGGGCTGGATATCTGGTCTGGGCTAGACGGGCCATAGCCCGCCCAGTTAATACCTACAGCGATGTTTTCGTTGTTGTTCAGAGGAGAAAAATTAATATCTGGGCTAAACATCAAAAAACTCTGCAGTGCTCACATCTCAAAAACACAAATACTGCTCGAGCTGCTTGGTCCCAGCTGTCGGCCGCTTCTTGTGCAGTTCTCTCGTTTATTGACTACTCCCTCCTTTCTGGTTTATAAGGCTCAATTCAAAAATCTCACCAACCAAGGTAGATGATGAGTGGTGGAATATTTTTTGTAGTTTGCAAAAGCACCCAATTAATGCTCCTGTTTTCCTCAAAAAATTATGTTTATGAATGCATTAATTGCAGTGCATGCATGCATAAAGTGCATGCATTGGTCAGTTTTCTCTTAATATTTGCATGCAATGATTTAATGCACCTTGAAGTCTAAACATGTGATGGGGAACAACCAAATTGAGCCTTATAAAATGGAAAAACTAAAATTTTGAGATAAGCCCTATAAACCGGAAAGGAGGGAGTACTACATAGGTTGACAATGGTGTGGGACCGTGATGTCAGGAAACCAGGAGTCATCACGGTCCATAGCCTCACTGGTTTCCTGAGGCGCCGCCCGCCAGCAACGAGACTGAGGACATTGCCGGCTCCGTTGAGGCCCCGCCCCGCTGCCAACAAGGCCGCGCCACACAGAAAATGAGGAAGAGTAGAACACGGTAAGTCACCACCGCTCGGGTCCAAGTAAGGCCACCACTCGATGATTATGCATCTCAGCGACTCACGTGTCAGAGGCAATATTTACTTCACAACTAAAGAATAAAGAAAAATATGATCGACGCTCCTGACACCAAAGGGCGTCCCATTCGAAAATATCAAACGCATGTCTTGCTAAAATCAATGAGCAAAATTTGACAAGGTTGTCCCATTCCAAAATATCAAATTCCTATGATTGTGGAATGGGAAGGGTTTGCCATCAGTTCGGAGATTGACATGGCACCTCGTGCTAAATAAACCAGCTGTTCTTTTTGTGCAGTTCCACCAAAATCAACCAAATTCGCGCGTAGCTTGTATGATTTCACCCTTATATGTTGCAATGCCTTGAACTTATCGGCACCTCCTTTCTTGTGGTGGAAATGAATGATTTGATGTATTCATGAAAATTTTGTGCAGTTCCCATTGAAATCAATCTGAGCACCCCTGTTTGCACAAATACAAAAAAGTGATTAAGCAAACTGTACTATGAATTGACAGTTTCAACAGGCACATACATGGTCCATGTAGAGCACACTTTTAGAAAAATGGAACTCATCAGAAAGAATCCTAGAACAACATTGTACTCGCGCATCACAGCAAAAAATGGAGATTTGTCAGTCCTTCTGAGCTGAAGTTATTTTGGTCTTGTGGGGAGTAATGTAACCATCCTTCAACTGCTCCTTCTGATGAGAAGATAGACATGGCTTCTTCATCCTGGCATAATCGGAACTAGTCACTTCACGTACTCCATATTCTTCTTCAGAGGAAGATGATCCTGTTGTGCAAAGACAAGAGGATTACTAACTGCTAGCATCCCTGTTGGCTCGAAAAAAGGAAAGGAAATATTTAAAAGAGCACAGATGAAGCACTTCTCAAGGACAATACCACTTTTTCATGACAGTATCTAAACAATAGGACAACACCAATAGAGATGACAAAGCTCAATCATATGGATGAAATCAGTGGGCGAGTACCAACCTTTGTCAGGAGGCTTATTGTGTAGAGCATACAGATGAAGTACTTCTCCAGAACCATCTGTTGCTATCTACGGTGGTGGCCATGTTTACTATATACTCATCGATTAGTTTAATGTTTCCAACATCTTCTTGTGCAGTTCCACTAAAATATATGGTATCTTCAAAGAAGATCCATGTTTGCACAAGTAGAGATAATTACATATTACATTAAGAGTGGCATCAAATCAGTGGCAAAACAATTGCTCATTCCAGCCATAGCAATAAATTAAGATGCAAAACTATATCATTACTTGTGTCATCACAGTTCCAGTGCTTCATTACAGCACCGGAAGTTGATTTTTGTTTTTCTTCCGCTTGTTCTTCCCCTTCATCACTTGGTTCAATAACAGACAAGCTTCACCTTCAATGTAAGATTTGGCATGTCAATTAGGGAGCACAAGTATAGTACTAAACCTAATTTTCTGATGAAAGTGGCAAAATATAGGCCAGCAGTTGTGAAATATCCTTATCTTACCTCAAGCAACATTATCGTACAAGTAGCACAACATATGAAAGCACACTACAGAATCATGTGAAAGAAGGCTAGTACTGACCTCTCATGATGCGGAATTCAAACAACTCATAAGAAGAAGATCTGAACCAAATTCGCCTTAACGGATAGGAAGTAAGATCTCCTCTTGTGCAGTTCCACTAAGATCAAGAAATCAGGCAACGTTGTCGGTGTGACATTTTGGTTGAACTGCACAAAACACTCTTAAAACAAAAGTGTTTTGTGCAGTGCAACAAAAGGTCACAATGGCAACAAGGTGAAGTAGATAACCCTGTATATACAGAGGTGCAAAGGAAACAATTAGTGGTCAATAACGGTGGATGACACAGAAGCCAACAAAAAGAAGCATCTACCTTATCTAAATGGGAAAGAAAGCAAGACAGTAGCATTTCTCAAACGATGGCATTGATTAATATTAACATAGAGATTATATTAACAATAAAATTCGTTAAACATGCAATTTGCTTTTAACTGTGGCATTGCATCAATTTTCCAGCGGCATTATTAGAGGGTGTTTGTTTACAGGGACATTTTGGTGTAGGGACTAAAAAACTCCGTGTCGGTCCCATCTAAACCAAACAGGAGGGACTTTTAGGGACTAAAAGTGGGCATTTGGGACTAAAGAAAGAAGATCCCGAGGGAGTCTTTTTGGGACTTTTTCCAACAGTTGCCCCTGCCACGCATCGCACCTTGTCTCTGTTAGTTCATTACTAGGGGTAACATGGTCTTTTAGCATGTCATTTAATAACCTCTAGTCCATGTTTAGTCCCCGGAACCAAGTAGGTAGGGACTAGGGAGTTTTTAACCAAACAGGGCCTTAGATTAACAAGAGCTAATGAGTTGCACAGGACAGTAGACGCACCAGCAACATGTGCATCTACCGATGTACTGTGGTCATGCACAGTCTGTTGCAACAAAGAACAAACACCAAGCAGCATATTTGTGTTGGTCCCAGTTTTGTTATCTTTAGACACCTTTCCCTATGTGAGTCCTGCTCAAACTCTATAGCCTTGTCCCTTCCTTTCCTTTTTGAACTAGTACTTTCTCCCCTTCCTTTCCTCTTTGAACCACGTGCTAGATTTATGCGATACAACTTTCCCCACTACTTTCCCCCATTCCTTTCCTCTTCGAACCACGTCCTAGATTCATGCTATACAACTTTCCCCCTTCATTTCCTCTTTGAACCACGTGCTAGATTCATGCTATATACAACTTTTCCCACTACTTTCCCCCACTCCTTTCCTCTTTGAACCACGTCCTAGATTCATGGTATACATGAAGCTATGCATGTGGAGTAATTAAATTCTACCTTATGGTTCTTGGGGCGTGGTTCGGTGGGCGACGGGACAGCGGCGAAGAAGAAGGGGTCGGAGGCCCTCCCGCGCCGCCGCTGGGTGGAAAGTGAACAGCCGCGCCGATAGTCCCTCGCAGACGGCGACAGTGTTAAGCCTCCTTCCCTTCCTGGTGGACGGATCCTGCCGGCTCTTTGAGCAGCAGTGAGGGGAGAGAGAGGCCAACGAAGTCTTGTTTAGATCTGGAGAGGGCGAGAGACTATGAAGAGAGCAACTACAAGCGCTGAGGCTCCAGCGGGAGAGGGCGAGAGAGTGTGAAGAGAGCAACTACAAGCACTGAGGCTCTAGCGTGTATATATATACTGGAGAGAGAGTGTGAAGCGTGCAAACCCTAGAAAACATTTTGACCAGTCAAAGAATCCTCCTGGCACAAATTATGCTCAAGTGTAGTTATCGAAACCGAGACCTCAAGTTTGATGAGCGAACAGGCTAACCAGCTACACAACCCTCCCGTTATGTTCAACGATAGGGAAATAACATTTTATACATTCCTACATTCGTGTGACAAGCATGCCGTGTTTTGTGTGTGTGTGTGTGGGAGTCATTGGGATTTCAATCATAATCGTGTCATGTGGCTTTGGTGGTAAGACTATCCACAGTGGTGCAGAAATAATGCAGCCTTAGTCACCTTACCTCTCTCCACGTAGTACGTTGGGTCCCACCAGTCAGCGGGTGGAACAAACAAATTAATAAGAAAAATTAAAAGTGCCGGCGGTGTTTCTTACCTCACACATCTCGCTACTGCTCGGGAACACTGTCCAATTGATCCCTCTGTTCGCTCACATACTATTTTAAGTGAATCCTTATTATAACATGCACACAAATTTTGGCACTTGTATTCGACTTAAGTCAGTGTGCCACTGTATCTCGTATACTTACTACTCCCTCCGTCTAGGTGTGATAAGTCATGTTAGAAGGTGCAACGGGACCAAGGTGTGTGTGTGTGTGTGTGTGTGTTTAACAGCATGTGTGTGTTAGGGAGAGTGACAGATCGACCTACTCCTACAGAGAGATGTTGTGTAGTGTACGATTTTAGCTGCGAGAGTCGGTGCATCCTCTCGTTTCCGGGCGTGTCTGGTAGGGACATGCGGACAGCTGCCACGCCCACTCCTGACTAGCCTGGCCCACCCAAAGCCCCTCCATCGCCCGCGCGCGCTTCCCGCCCGAAAAGGTCAGCGCCGCTCCAAAGAATCGGTGCCGCATTCATGCCCAGGCAGAGCGGACGCGACCTCTCACTGGCGCAAGAGTGATGGTTGCTTCGTCCGTCCAACTTACTACTGGGTCTATGTGATTTGACGGCTCATTGGTCTTTATTACTGAGGTGGTAGGACTGCTGGATGTCCCACGCTTTCGGCGAAAGGAGGTACTACTACTAGATTACAATTTTCTCCATTCTTACGGCGGAGGCGTGCAAGAGCAGTGAAAACACACAGGCTTAGTGATTACATGGCCCACCTCACACTATCACCATGCGACACCTAACTCTTTACATTGTACTCCCTCCATTCCTAAATATTACTAGATGAGTCCCCGCGCGTTGCCGCGGAACAGCGGTATATCTCTCTGTGCAAAATTATCGATTTCACAGAACTAAAAAAGCTCTATAACCGCATGTAAATGTGGTAGCGAAACTAAATAAACTCCCGTCATCATTTAGATCATCCCACGTAAGGAAAAAAGATCAGCCAACTCCTACTTCATAATGGGATTATATTTTTCTTTTTGATATGTTAATGGGACTTAAAAGCTCACTTACATGCATGCTACCAGTGCATGCTTGCATGAAGACATGTTGATGTGATTTAAAACCCACTCACATGCATGTGCCACGGTATTTCTGCATGCTTGCATGTGGCTTAGTGCGGAGCCTCTCAACGTCTAGATCAGATGGCTATTATGGACTGATTTACTTCATCTAACGGCTACATCAATTTTGATGATGTGGCTCAATGAGAGGATAGAGAATTCCTAGTAGTGGGGGCTAGTTATTACTAGTAGATAAGTCTTTGTAGAGATTCCACTACATACGAAACAAAATGAATGAATCTACACTTAAAATGCATCTATATACATCCGCGTGTGGTTCATGGTGAAATCTCTACAAAGACTTATATTTAGGAACGGGGGAGACGGCGTACTAAGCAAGCTTCTCCTCGTTCTGCGAGTTGACGGGACACATCAAAAGTACTCCAGTGTATAGACCCTTGCCTCTAAGGTAGGCCCCACATGGTTTGCCTCTTTTTTTAACATAACACGTCAAGTCGCAATTTGTTTGTTCACTTGTGGTAGATGATCCTCCCTCCACCAAGTGGACAACTAGTACACGTGCCAAATTACCACATGGGCTGCCTTTTTCGTACAGAAATGAGCTCCAACGTGTACCCGCGCGGGTGTGGTTGGGAAAGAGACGGGAGTATGTGCGCCGTGCATGCACCTCTTCTCTTCGTGCATGTCCCCCACCTACATGTGTGTGTGTGAGAGAGATACAAACCGCGTTCGTGAGTGTTTTTTGTTTTGGGGTGGGGGTTGATTTCATGAATTATTTGTGGGAATATGTGTCGATGACATCTCAAACAAAATTTTGCATGCAATGTGTGTGAAATGGAGGCCTATCCATATCATACATAGAGGGTCGGGCAATCCACGAGAACAGAGGGAGGGGTCATAGCTATCGATAGAGTCGAAGAGAGGATCAAGTGGGTGGGTGTGAGATCGATGAAGAGAGCCATTGAAATTGTGTGTGTGTGTGCAAGTCAAAGATATAGGGCCACTGGCCTACCGGAACGTTAGAGGGCACATGTCAAGTTTGTGTGTGGCAGGGAGACATGACTAGAGCGCTCGATGTATCGATGTGTGTGGGGGGGAGGGGGTGGGGGAGGGGTAGGCAGAGGCCTAACTATAGAGGTAGAACGACTCATATATGTGTTGAGAAGGAGAGACCCAACTATGTCTTGAGGGAGATCGGTCGACATCCATACATAACTGAGGGATGGGAAATATGATGGGACAGAGAGAGAGAGGGAGGAGAGAGAGAGGGAGGGAGAGGGAGGGAGAGGGGTAGAGTGCTGGATGGGCGATGGAGTTGCTTCTCGAAGATGGTGGGAGAGGCCTACTAGACAAACTGAGGGTGGAACTACAATGTTATCAATAAGAGTGGGGATGTGTTTCTGTGTGTGCCTGTGCGTGATAGATCTGTCGGGACGCATCCTTGGATGATGAAGGGGAACCATGTGTTTGGTAAGCAAACCTAACTAGATCGGTAGATCAATTGTTGTTTGTCGGAGGAAGGGAGAGACACAACTAATGGGGTAGATCGATTGCTGTGTGGGTAAAAACGAGTTATAAGGACCTAGCTAGCTATATGTATAGCGAGCGATCGGTCGGTGTACGTCCATTTGTTAGAGGCAAATAAGGCCCAACGGGATGGATAGACGGAGAGAGTGGAGCTAGGAGGTGGTGCAAGAGGCCCAACTACTAGCTAGATAGGGGGAGGAGTGTGCGGTTGTGAGATCGATGAAAAGAGGGGCGAGAGTTTACATGTGTGTCTGATCGTATGAGAGACACGAGGCAAGGACACATAAAGGAGGAGATTGAAGGTGTGTGTGTATGTTGTAGGCAGGCATCGCTGGAGAGGTTTATCGATCGGTGTGTGTCAGAAAGGAGTTGTGGAGACTCTGGGAGAACGACCTAAAGAAAAAAATGAATGTGCCCGGTGGATAGAATGCCGAGGGAGGGGGAGGGCGAGGAGGGCGTGTGCATGCATGAGAGAAAGTTAGTGGTAGGTACAAAGGTTAGAGGATTGTGTGGGTGTAAGAGACTAACAAATATCATAATTTTATATGAAAGCAGATTCATATATTTGAATAGGAGATCATAGTGTTTTAAACATTTCATGCATGAATATAGCGGTGATACACGTGCTGTGCACATGTTATACCATGATGTGATAATGCATGGCGTTTGCAACTCACAACTAAATGCTGAACAATCTAAACCATACTATACATCAAACAACCTCACATTTTATTTGAATTTGTGATAATGTGTGGCGTTTGCAGCTTACAACTATATATCGAACAATCTAAACAATACTATATATCGAACATTCTCACATTTTATTTGAATTTGTGGTAATGTGTGGTGTTTGCAACTCACATCTAAATACTTGTAGGCGTAGGGGGCGGGGCACCATACATAATGTGATAAACACATTATACATATGAGACATGGTTTAGATTATGAAGATCTAGCTAGATCTAGAAATGTAATGTGATTTGAAATCAAAATAAAGTGGATTCAAAAAATCTAGTTTGAGTTCATATAGTACACATAGTTCATATGTAACTCGAGACTAATCATGTGGTGTGCTGTGAATATAATACACAAATGATGGTTTAACTTGACAATAATGATGATTGTAGATCTTATTAAAACAGAGAAACGAATTCAAATGCTTTGACTTCACAACAATCATTATTGTAGATCTTATTCAAATAGAGAAACGAGTTCAAATTTAGTTCATATTGAAGCGGTAGTATATACGTTTGGAATGCACTAAAACGTTCATTTGAGTAGTAGGTTGCATGCATTATACACGTAGCAAAATATTTTAATTGAACAAAACATTAATTCAAAGTTTTGAATGCCATTTGTAGTGCGCATTGATTTGGTACAGTACACGTTAGGCTTGTCCAGAAATTTCAACCCGCGCCTTGTTAGCCCGAAATATTTAAGATATATCTTTGTCTCATTGTGCTCCGACAACTCCGTCCATCTCAACCCGCGCCTTGCTATTCCGAAATTACAACGCGCGCGAAAACTCCCACCTCCTGTGAAATCTCGACACGCGAAATGCCCGTGGTACCCCTGAACCGTAAGAACCGCCTCAAATCGGTGGGTGTACTTTTGTAACTTACCCCACATTTCGGACAAGCGCGTCTCTAAGCCATGGTTCCCCACTGCCATCCCATCCGCCCACCCATTCGTACACCGAGGCCGCGAAAACCCGTGACGAAACCCCACACCATGCTCCGTCCACCACCTAGCCGGAGCCTCTTCCCCGACGACGTCGTCCACAGCAACACCTCGACGTCCCTCATCCACCGTACCGGATGAGGATCCCTCATCGTCCCGCCGGTTCAGCCACCCCGTCCTCCACCTCCAAGGAGCTGCCCCGACGTTCCCCTCGTCTTTCGCACCACCTCCATTCCCACACCGCCGTCTTCACCTGCACCACCGGAAGAGCATCATCATCACCGTTTCCTCGGATGAAGCTGCGGCCTAATCGGTGCCACCAAAGAGGTTGTACACTAATCGCCACATTTTGTTCTTGATTTGATCTCAAGATGCTACCGGCGCTCGGTCCGGAGCCGACACGGCACGGCTCCATCCACGGCGGTGTCGCCGTCCTCTTCCTACACGGTGTCGCTCCCTCGGCGGCGACGTCCACATCAGTAGGAGGTGCTGCTGCTTTAGCTCTCGCTCGCGCTGCTGCTCTACTCTTGCTCTCGGTCCCCTGCCTGGTCTACTCCTGCTATTGCTCTTGCTCGCGCTGCTGCTCTCGCTCTTGCTCTTGCTTGCAATGCTGCTCCAATTTAGCTACACTTCAGTCGACTAAATCGACTTTTGGGTCAGTCGATTTTCAGGGGGTGGGGGGGGGGGCTCGCCGGGGTGAAGGAAGAACCAGCCGCAGAGGGGAGGGGGGCTCGCCGGAGAGGTACCCCACTATCTATCTTAGGGTTCAGGATGGGGGCGGTGGTCGCTGGAGGTGGCGGGGCGTTGGCGGGGCGGTGGCGTGGGGATCGCCGGAGAAAAAGCTCGGCACGAGGAGGCCTAGAGGAATGGCCGGGGCGGCGGCGGACCAGCGGTGGGGAGTGTCTTCGGGGCGGGCGGGGCAGCGCACCGCCGGTCGCGGGAGGCGGGGGGACTGTTTGGCCCGTGGTGGCTGGAGGCTCAGGGGGTGGGAGGTTGAAGATGAACTGCAGGCCCTTGATTTCGTATCCAACGGCTGCAAAATCGACTGACCAGAGATGAAAAAGTCAGTCGACCGATGTGTAGCCTCACCTTGCTAGTGCGTTCAGTTTCGACAGCAAAATTCAGTTTCGACAATTTAGTTCAGTTTTGACAGTTAAGTTCAGTTTCGACAGTTAAGTTCAGAGATGAGCAGCTGATGTATTTTACATCTAGAACTTTGTGGTTATGTATTTTACATCATGTATTGGAGATGCTATTAGAATTCCACTCAGGTTAATGGTGTTCATTGTCTCTCTTGTCCTGCTTCAGCCTCGGCGTCGTACAACTCACCGGAGCTGCTCCAACGACGAAACCCTCCATCACAGCGGAGCAGTACCTCGGGCTCCATCTCCAGACGCCTAAGATCTTCTTCCCCTCCTCCGACAGCAAAGTCAGCCGGAGCATCCTCACCGGCCAACCCAATCACGCTGAGATCGACATGGCTTCGCCAAAGAGGTTGTACACTTGTTGCATCTCTTTTTTACTCTACATGTTATATATATTGTCCACTGAGCACACGGATTTGTTCCTTTAGTGTCTCCTTGAAAGAAAAAACGTAGGAATTTTAATTTTCACTTGTCCTCCTTTTCAAATTCCTATTCATGAAGCACAAGACTAAGAGATAGTAGCATAATAGCATTATAACCGTACATTTTCTTGTGGTTTGACTTAATCTCACCATGCTTCTTTGCATCCTGTGATCTTCCAATTGTTGTGAATCAAACACCCAGATTGGCAGAAATCCTGTGTTTTTAAATTCTCTGTTTTGCACGTGCATTCCTATCCTATTCCTGTCTATTTCCTATCTCTGCATTGTTGGAATCCTCCAATTCAAACGAGCCCTTACAGAATTACTTCTCTTACAGATAATTGTCAAAGAAAACCTTGTGTGGTTTGTCCCGCTCCTGCCGCGCCGTCGTCCACCCCAGCTTAGCTGCTCCAACGACAGAAGGGTCCAGCACAGCAGGGATCCGGCCTCCAGACTGTCTTTCACCTCCTCAGATCTTCTTCCCCGCCGCTGGCAGCCATGAAAACTGCATTACCATCATCAACCGAGCAGATGACCTCGAGGACTACACGGGTCCGGAAGAGAGGTCGCACTCTTTCGTGTCTGCTTACGTTATGCATCGCTTAATATTACATGCTACTTTGTCGTCCTGTTCACCGATTAGACTCTGAGTCAGCTCCAAACTAATCGTCAAACTTGAGTTTTTAAATGGTTGTGGGGTACATATCGGGGCCGCTATCAATAGTATCTATTTACTATCTGGTTAATCTCCGGTGTCTACTATGAGTTTCATGTTGGGTGGGAAACAAACAGTAAAGAAGCCATTATCTGTATTTTTTAACTGAAGCCATTATCTGCCTGCTATCATTGGTTTTGGGTCTATCCACAGCTTGCTACCATCACTCTGGATTTCTGCATGCACTCCTTACATAATCTCACTATGTTTTATTCCTATGCATGACAGTTATTGTAAACAATGGAACTGAACATGTAGAGCAAAAGAGACGAGCCTTGCGTGGCAATAAAATTTCATGCAGACGTCGCTCCATGGTAGGCGCAAAGGCAGCCCCCTCCACACATTTCGAATTGTAATCGAGAGGAAGATATATGTTCCGAGGGGGATTCAGAAGGAGAAGACAACTCCTATTTACCCCCTGAGGTATTCGCTCTAACTTGGCATGCTGATATTGGTTATATCATGCATATGGTGTCTTGCATTGCTTACTTTATACATCAAATATGTCATCTGCTTAGTTTAGACATCCTTTGTGCGAATGCCATCTGTTTAGTTTATTCATCATTTATGTGAATTATGCAACACCATCTTGTTTAGCCAGGCATCATATATGTAAATTTTGCAATGCCATCCTGCTTAGCCAGTCATCTTATATGTAAATTATACCAGGCCATCCTTTTTTTGTTACATATTACATTTGTCAACAATGTTAGTACAGCAAATTCTGGAGTGAAAACAAGGTCTTCAGAGCAGACTATGCTATCTGACGAAGCGCATATCTCGCTGGTTACGGATAGCTCCTCAGAGGAGGATTCAGATACAGATGACCAGTCCTATTCCCCCCGAGGTGTATGCTCTAACTTGGCAGGGTTATGTTGCTCATATCATGCATATGGTGTCTCGCATTGCTATGTCATTTGATTAGTTTAGACATGCTTTGTGTGAATGCCACCGGTTCAATGTCTAATTACCATATATGTGAATTATGCATTGCCATCTTGTTGCAAGACATTATATATGTGAATTATACAATGCTATCTTGTTGCAAAGGCTTTATATATGTGAATTATGCAATGTCATGCTTTTTAGCCAATCATCATGTATGTGAATTATATCATGCTATCATGTTTTTGTATGACGTGTTCCATTTGTCGACAACGTTTGTATATTCAACTACTCTTCCTGTGCATCAGCCATTTGAAGCGGTGATGGAAGTATCTGGAGTTAAAACAAGGTATTCAGAGCAGACAATGCTACCTGCTGAAGCAGACATCTTGCTGGTTACAGAGAGCTCCTCAGAGGAGGATTCAGAGACTAATGACTAGCCCTATTTCCCCCCTGAGGTCTATGCTCAAACTTGGCAGGGTTATATTACCCATGTCATGCATGTTGTCTTGCATTGCTTAGTTTTTACATCATATATGGATTGCCATCTGCTTACTTGCTTACTATATAAATCATATATTTGAATTATATCATGCCATCATGTTTACATAGTACATACACATCATCTATCTGAATTATGGCATGGCAACCCATTTAATAAAGACATCATATAGTTATATCATCTCATCCTGTTTAGTGTTTACAATCATCATATTTTGAATTATGGCATTCTATCTGTGAATGTATGTGAATTATGGCATGCCAACCTATTTAATAAACACATTATATAGTTATGTCATGTCATCCTGTTTACATAGTCTCATATTTTGAACTATGTCTTTCCATCTTTTTTAGTTAGCCATCATAATGTGAAATTGTGTCATGCTATCCAGTTTAGTTAGCCATCATATATGTGAAATTGTGTCATGCTATCCTGTTTGGTTAGACAACATAAATATGAATTATTTCATGCCCTCTTTTATTCCCCACTATCCATTGCACCTGTCTATCATACAATGTCTATACTTTCAATTACTTTTCTTGTTTATTAGCCATTTGAATTGGAGAGCGTGATGGAAGTATCTAAGGGAGTAACAACACGGTCTTCAGAAAAGATAGTGCTACCAGTTGATGCAGATAGAACCACGGTTGTACTGCCCAAGGACCAGATCCACCACACATAACCCAGATCTCGTAGATTGTACCCCTACCCAGTTGGACAGAGAACCAGCTACACCCTTTCTAACCTCCAACCCTGGCAGATAGTAACCCAGTTCCAGTTGAACATCACCGTCTCCACCACAGAGCACCCAAACACGAGCAGTTAGTAAGGGAACTGTAGTTCCCAAAGCACGAGGACCGACCACTCCGAAGTCCCAACTCAACGCTTAAAGGAAAGAAGATTTGTTCTCAGGTCAGGTTCTGTAGCTATGGTTCATACTCCTTTGCTTTCGCACTACTGTATTTACTCATACCAACTATTTTCAAATTTGAAGGATGGAATTGAAACTCCAATGGCGCAAGAGGTATGTTTTAAACCTGTTTCTTTAACCGGTTTGCTGTTGTAACCTGCTCTATGTTGATTTCAGTTTCAATTGAACAAAACAGTTATGTTCTCATGTCATGCACATTACAAGTGTTGTTATTGCTCTATAGTTACCCACACTTATATTCTGTCTATTCTGCTTTGTCTTGAACAAATATTATTTGAACTGTGTCTCTATCTTGATTTGGCAACAAAAACTAGAATGATATAGACCATAAATTGACCATGGTACATAGATATATGTTTGTTTAATGTTTTTATCCTATCCACTTTACTACTAAACTCATTTACCAAAATGAGTTTCATATAGAACATGGTAAACATGTGATGTGTCTGCTTGTTTCTCTTTTAGAATGCGGATAAAATACTGGAAAACGGTACCGCGTTATCCAATGGTAAAGGCAGTAATGCAGATAAGGTTCAAGATAGTGAGACATCTATGTTGGTCTCCAAGAAAGTTGATAAAAACTATCTTGACGACAGTGAGGGAACCCAAAAGTCCTGTCTTGATGTAGTGTTCGAGTTACTGGCCACTACTGCTGGCACAAGCTCTTCGAACTCGCTGCCTGAATCAGTTCATTTTCTTGAGCCTCAACTTCAAGTTGAAAGACATCGATCAGATGTGCTGCGACAAGAACCTGAAGGACTGAGGAAGTCCATGGAGAATTTAGATGCATGTTTTCTGGTGCAAGAGCAAGCGCTGGAGGATTTAAGCGCCAAACAAGAGAAAGTTAATAAGCTTGCTAAGCATCTTGCCAGCATTATGGGTACCCAGGATATTGTTTGTTGAGATCATCTGAAGTGGTTTCGGTTCTGGATTTGTTTTGCTGCGGTGTTTATTTGCCCTGGTCGCCAACTTTGACAACCAATGTATATGATATGCTGCTTTGTTCCCTATATTTGCACTGGTGGCGAACTTTGATGCCCAGTGGATGTAATATGTGTAATAGCCGTGATAGCCTAGCGTTAGTTGCTTGCTTATTTATTTCCTTGTTGTCTTGTTTATTTGTTTTCTTGTAGTCATTGCAGTTCTTTTCCGCGGTTAGCTAGTGGCTGCAATAACCTATTTTTTAAAACTAGGCCACAATAACAATGGGCTAATATTTACTGTAGTGACAGTGGGCCTCCTACTGGCCGTAGAAATAGTGGGCCTTCTACGGGCCATAGAAACAATGGGCCTTCTGCGGGCCGTATCATCAATGGGCCTTATACGGGCCGTATGATCGATTGGCCAAACATGGGCCAAACAGACCGCATTATGGCCGTAGACGGGCTAGAGTTGGAATCATCCGTTCATGGGCCGACCATAACGGGCCATCGTTAATAGGCCGTATTGGATGACGCTATGAAAACGGCCCAACGTATTAACGGACCACAAACGGGCCGACTGTAACCACGGGCTGAATTTGGCCCACAAGAAGAAAATGACAGTAACGAGTCGTCAGTAAACGAATGATGGAAATGAGCCCAAGAATAAATGGGCTCTGAGAAGGCCGAAAGATAACATGGGCTGGAAACGGCCCAACGGAATAACGGGCCGTTAATGGGCATAAAGTGATACACTGCTCATTACGGGCCAGTTTCACCACGGGCCGTTAATGGGTGTAAAGTGATACACTGTTCAATACGGGCCAGTTTCACCACGGGCCGTTAATAGGCCAAGAGTTACATAGGGCCTCATATGGGCCGAAAGACGTCATGGGCCATACATGGGCCAGAAGTGAAAACGGGCTGGAATCATATTGGGTGGCCCAGATGATGCTACTGGGCCTAATTCGGATAGGGCGTAACGGGCCTTGGGTTAGCGGGCTGTAAATGGGCTATATGCGAACATGCCGTTAACAGGCTTTACATGGGCCGACCCGCCACCTTTTGACCAAGTCAAATAGGTCGGCCTTTTCACAGGAATGGGCCTTTGTTGGGCCGTGCCACGTGTTGACATATCATAGGCGCGTTCTGTCCAATGAGTGGATGACATCTGTCCCAACGATGAGCCGACATGTGTTTCCTCCAGCCAATGATGATTTACACGTGGAAAATCCCCATTGGTCGGGGCTGTTAACGGGTTATCGGATCCAAAACCCAACCCGATAGCTTAACGACGTTCCGTTACAGTGGATGCCATGTGTCGGTCACCCTTGATGAAAGCACTTCTGTGACGCGGGATTTATCGTCATGGAAGTGGACACTTCCATGATGATAATTTTGGTAATGTCATGGAACACTTCTACGACAACACAGGTATGACTATCTCGATTATGTCATAAAATCGTCATGGATGTACATGCATGACAGAAAATGCGACCTACTATGACAAACACATATCATCACGGAAGTGTATTTTTTTGTAGTGACCGCCACCACACATGCACGCACACAACGATGCCTGGAGAGCCTCCTCGCGAGCGCACCTTCCACCTCTGGCGAGCCATGCTGCCCCAGCAGCTCCCCGTGCCCTGCTTCTCCTCCCGCGCCGACACCCTCCTTCTTCGGGATGCTTGCGCCTGTAGCTCCGTCCGCGAGCTCATGTAGCCATGGTGCCATGTGCTCTGCGCCTTTGCTTCGAACAGAAACTCCAGCGAGCTACAGCTCTTTACGTGCCCGACCTCCCTTCACCTCTCCGCGCATGCGCACAAGGACACCTCCCATGGCGCTAATGCCTCACGAGGACCTCTCCTCGTTCCTATGCACCCTATGTTTGCACCATGTCCGAACTTGCATGTTCCTCATTTACCATGCCATAGATACGTGGGACACCCGGCATCCGTGATAACTCCTCATCACTCTTGCACGTTCCGCACATATCTCACGCTTAATATTTTGCACCGTCATCTCAATGAGTTGTTGGATCACCGGTGTTGTGGACTTAACACGGCAGATTCCCTAGCAAAAGGACTTAGGTGTGGATCCATCCTAGCTAGGTTATCTTGAAGGGGTTAAACGTGACAAAGGACACAGAGAGTTTACCCAGGTTCGGCCCATCTCAACGAGGTAAAAGCCTACTCCTACTTTAGGTTGTATTTCTTGGGTTTCAATTACCAGGGAGCGAATACGCTTGACCTAGTTCTCGATCAGTTGTTTCTTGAGTTAATCCACCACCGGGTCACCTCTTTATATACACAGGTTGATGCCCGGCGGCTTACAGAGTCCCAGCCGGCTCATACTCAACGTATCCGGCTCGGTAACTAAGTAAGCTTGCCTTATAATACAAGTTAAACATATGGCGGCTCACACCCGTGGGCCTCAAGTCATGCCCGGGGCTTGGGCCTTCAATAAGCTTGATCTATGAACCACCATATTCATATCTTCTTGAGCCTCTTCATCTTAAGCCGCCAGTGGCATGACCCGGCCCCTCCTGGGCGGGTCATACCCAGTAGTTATATCCCCAACATTAGGCCCCAAGTTGATTTGAACTTGTTCATATCAATGTTCAACACTTGTCTTAGCAGAATCTTCCATCATCAACTTTTATGAACTTTCTATAACCCGCCATGACGCCAACTCACAGAATTGTGTTAACCCGCCATGACGTCATTTTGCATTAATTTTGCACGGAGCCCAAAACATCTCAATATTTCTTTATCTTTAATGGACCTCCCGAAAATCGAGGGGTCCATGCAGCCACATAACCATTTTCCAGTCTCCTCGATTTCCACGCATGCCTTTTATCCATCTCCTTATAAATAGGGATAGGGGGCCCCTGTTTCACTTTTATCCCTACCTCTCCTTCTCTTTCCTTGCCACGACCGATGCCTCCGGAGCTCCGCCGCCCCCGTCGACTGCATCATCCTCGGCCGCTGCATCAACCTGACTTTGACGAGAGCACGACGGCGCCCCTCTGCAGTTCATCCGCATATTTAGGTACGTACTTCAACTCGTATCAGATCTGTGCTAGGGTTCACTTAGTTCGTCGGAGTTCATCGCCGCTCTTCATGCTTCTCCTCTGAAACGAGTAGTTTTGATCTGATAATAATGTAGAGATTGTGCGGCACTAGTTTTGCATTGTTTTTCAACTGCAACTATTCCCCTTTGACTGAACCTTGATCTGAGCTTGCGAGTTCCTCTACTACCATAGCATTTATGTTCAGGAATTACTTTTATTTTCTGAGGCCGCCATAGATCCAAAATCATTTGCAAATTCTTGTAAAACTTGTTTCTCCAGTACTTAGTTAGTTTTTTGCCCCACTATAGACCTGTATCCATTAGCCCTTCAAGGAGGTTTAAAGAACAACTTGTAACCCGCCAAGTACCTGTCGGTTTAACTTTGAACACCTTTCTGTATTGCCAATTAATGTTGACATAACCCGGCCACACTTTGCCGATTTAACCATGCTTTAACTCTTCTCTTTTTAGGACATGCATTGTAATCATGACTAAGACTATTGATGACCCACAAGTATAGGGGATCTATCGTAGTCCTTTCTATAAGTAATAGTGTCGAACCCAACAAGGAGCAGAAGGAAATGACAAGGAGTTTTCAGTAAGGTATTCTCTGCAAGCACTGAAATTATCGGCAACAGATAGTTTTGTGGTAAGGTAATTCGTAACGGGTAACAACTAACAAAAGTAAACAAGGTGCAGCAAGGTGGCCCAATCCTTTTTTTAGCAAAGGACAAGCCTGGACAAACACTTATATAAAGGAAAGCACTCCCGAGGACACATGAGAATTATCGTCAAGCTAGTTTTCATCATGCTCATATGATTCACGTTTGTTACTTTGATAATTTGTTATGTGGGTGGACCGGTGCTTGGGTACTGCCCTTCCTTGGACAAGCACCCCACTTATGATTAACCCCCTCGCAAGCATCCGCAACTACGAAAGAAGAATTAAGGTAAACCTAACCGTAGCATGAAACATATGGATCAAAATCAGCCCCTTACGAAGCAACGCATAAACTAGGGTTTAAGCTTCTATCACTCTAGCAACCCATCATCTACTTATTACTTCCTAATGCCTTCCCCTAGGCCCAAAAAATGGTGAAGTGTCATGTGGTCGATGTTCACATAACACCACTAGAGGAAAGACAACATACATCTCATCAAAATATCGAACAAATACCAAATTCACATGACTACTTATAACAGGACTTCTCCCATGTCCTCAGGAAAAAACATAACTACTCACAAATCATATTCATGTTCATAATCAGAGGGATATTAATGTGCATAAAGGATCTGAACATATAATCTTCCACCAAATAAACCAACTAGCATCAACTACAAGGAGTAATCAACACTACTACCAACCCACAGGTACCAATCTGAGGTTCTGGGACAAAGATTGGATACAAGATATGAACTAGGGTTTGAGAGGAGATGGTGCTGGTGAAGATGTTTATGGATATTGACCCCCTCCCGATGAGAGGATCGATGGTGATGATGATGGTGACGATTTCCCCCTCCTGGAGGGATGTTTCCCTGGCAGAACAACTCCGCCGGAGCCCTAGATTGGTTCCACCAAGGTTCCGCCTCGAGACGGCGGCGCTTCGCCCCGAAAGCTTCCCTCTAATTTTTTTCAGGGCAAAAGACACCTTATACCAGAAGACGGGCATCGGGGGGCTTCCAGGTGGCCCACAAGGCAGGGGGCGCGCCCTCCACCCTCGTGGACAGAGGGTGGCCCCCCTCCGGTGCTTTCTTCGCCCAATATTTTTAATATATTCCAAAACTGACTTTCGTGGTGTTTCAGGACTTTTGGAGTTGTGCAGAATAGGTCTCTAATATTTGCTCCTGTTCAAGCCCAGAATTCCAGCCGCCAGAATTCTCCCTCTTCATGTAAACCTTGTAAAATAAGAGAGAAAAGGCATAAGTATTGAGACATAATGTGTAATAACAGGCCATAATGTAATAAATATCGATATAAAAGCATGTTGCAAAATGGACGTATCAACTCCCCCAAGCTTAGGCCTCGCTTGTCCTCAAGCGGAAGCCGATATCGAAAAATATGTGCACATGTTTAGAGATAGAGGTGTCGATAAAATAAAATACGGACATGAGGGCATCATGATCATTCTTAGAATAGCAACATATATATATTGTCATATGATTTCTTATGCTGAAGTAACAATCTATTCACAATGTAAAGTATGAATTAGAAACTTCATTGAAAAAGTAGCAAACTATAATCTCAGTCATTGAAGCAATTGCAATATATCATAACATCGGAAAGAGTCAATATAAGAGTTTTTCAGCAAGTCCACATACTCAACTATCATTTAGTCTTTCACAATTGCTAACACTCACGCAATACTTATGGGTATGAAGTTATAATCTGACACAGAGAAAGATAGGGGCTTATAGTTTTGCCTCCCAACCTTTTACCTCAAGGGTAACATCAACAATAATGCTTTATGAAAACCCACATCCAACTGGATATATATATCAGGATCTTTCCAACACATAGTGCTTGCCAAAGGATAAAGTGTAAAAAGGAAAGGTGAAGTTCACCAAGACTCTTGTATAAGGTATAAGACAAGAATAAAAGATAGGCCCTTCACAGAGGGAAGCAGAGGTTGTCATGTGCTTTTATGGTTGGATGCACAAAATCTTAATGCAAAAGAACGTCACTTTATATTGCCACTTGTGATAGGGACCTTTATTATGTAGTCTGTCGCTTTTATTTCTTTCATATCACAAGCTCGTATAAAGCTTATTTTCTCCACACTAATAGATCATACATATTTAGAGAGCAATTTTTATTGCTTGCAACAATGACAACTTACTTGAAGGATCTTACTCAATCCTTAGGTAGATATGGTGGACTCTCATGGAAAAATTGGGTTTAAGGATATTTGGAAGCACAAGTAGTATCTCTACTTGGTGCAAAGAATTTGGCTAGCATGAGGGGGAAAGGCAAGCTCAACATGTTGGATGATCCATGACAATATTATTTATTTCGGATATAAGAAAACATAACCCATTACGTTGTCTTCCAGGTCCAACATCAACTTTTTAGCATATCATATTTTAATGAGTGCTCACAATCATAAAAGATGTCCAAGATAGTATATTTATATGTGAAAACCACTCTTTCTTTATTACTTCCTATTAATTGCAATGATGACCAAAACTGTGTTTGTCAACTCTCAACAACTTTTATTCATCATGCTCTTTATATGTGAAGTCATTACTCTCCATAAGATCAACATGAACTTTTTTATTTCTTTTTATTCTTTCTTTTTATTTCTTTTATTCCCTCAAGATCATAGCAAGATAACCAAGCCCTTGACTCAAGACTAATCTTTATTATATATAGCTCACGGACTCGATTACATAGATAAGGATCAACACAAAACTCAAAGCTAGATCATACTAAACTTTATTCTACTAGATCAAGATATAACCAAAAGGATCAGACTAAGAAAAACGGTAAAGATAGAAGGGTGATGGTGATACGATACTGGGGCACCTCCCCCAGGCTGGGCAGTTGCCAAGGGGAGTGCCCATATCCATGTGTTTATGTATCTTTCTTCGGAGGAAGTGATGTGATATTTTTGGCGATGATGCCCATTAGGATACGGATCTCTTCCGCGAGCTTATTGACTTGCTGCTTAAGATCCATTGTTTCCTTCCTGAGTTTACCCGCGAAGGCTAAAGCTTCTTTCACCCATGGATGTTGCATAGCTGCGGGAGAACAAGTAACACACTTTTTCATATTTTCATTAGAAAGAAATCTAGCATTGGGAGGGATGACCGAATTTGGAATTGCTGAGCTCTGGAGTTACTCCATCATAAATTTGGCTTGGAGACGAGAGGTAACTTCTTGATCTTCCTCCATGGCATCTATACTTTTCAAGTCGGCCTCCATCTCTTCCTCAGTTGGTGGCCCAAAGTGATTGGCATCGCTGTTTGCTTTTGGCCATGGTGTCGGGTGAGATACCCTGTAACACCCACGATGCGGCTATATCTCCCACGTGTCGGAGCCCGACTTAGAGGCATAACCGCACAGTAGGCATGTCGCAAGAGGGGTAATCTTTACACATCCCATGTACTGAATAAGAAGGGATAAAGAGTTGGCTTACAATCGCCACTTCACACAATACATAAATATAGCATTACATCATCCAGAATACAATCAAGGTCCGACTACAGAACCAAAATAAAGAAAGACCACCCCTATTGCTAGGTCCCCCATCGCCCCAACTGGGCTCCACTACTGATCAAAAGGAAACGAAACAACCCAACAAACACGATCTTCATCGAGCTCCCACTTGAGCTCAGCTGCGTCATCTGCACTGGTATCAACGTCACCTACAACTGGTTTTGGAAGTAATCTGTGAGTCACGGGGACTCAGCAATCTCTCACCCTTACAATCAAGACTATTTAAGCTTAATGGGTAGGAAAAGGTAGTGAGGTGGAGCTGCAGCAAGCACTAGCATATATGGTGGCTAACTTACGCAAATGAGAGCGAGAAGAGAAGAAAAGCACGGTCGATAAGCTATCATGATCAAGAAGTGATCCTAAAACTACTTACGTTCAAGCATAACACGAGACCGTGTTCTCTTCCCGGACTCTGCCGAAAAGAGACCATCACGGCTACACATGCGGTCGATTCATTTTAATTAAGTTAACTGTCAGTTCTCTACAACCGGATATTAAAAAATTCCCATCTGCCCATAACCGCGGGCATGGCTTTCGAAAGTTCAAAACCCTGCAGGGGTGTCCCAACTTATCCCATCACAAGCTCTCACGGTCAACGAAGGATATTCCTTCTCGCAGGAAGACCCGATCAGACTCGGAATCCCGATTACAAGACATTTCGGCAATGGTAGAACAAGACCAGCAAGACCGCCCGATGCGCCGACATCCTGATAGGAGGTGCACATATCTCGTTCTCAGGGCAACACCGGATGAGACATCCTACGAGAAAAACCAAACCTCCAGTTTCCCCGAGGTGGATCCGCAGTCTACCCGGTTCGGACCAGCACTTAGACAAGCACTGGCCCAGGGGGGCTTAAAATAAAGATGACCCTCGGGAGAGCGACTCCCAAGGGAAAAGTAGGTGGTGGTGAGGCAAATGGTAAAACAAAGGTTGGGCTTTGCTGGAGGAGTTTTATTCAAAGCGAACTGTCAAGGGGTCCCCATAATACCCAACCGCGTAAGGGACGCAAAATCAAGGAACATAACACCGGTATGATGGAAACTAGGGCGGCAAGAGTGGAAGAAAGCACCAGGCATAAGGCCGAGCCTTCCACCCTTTACCAAGTATATAGATGCATTAATTATAATAAGAGATATTGTGATATCCCAACATAACCATGTTCCAAAGATGGAACAAACTTCAGCTTCACCTGCAACTAGCAACGCTATAAGAGGGGCTGAGCAAAGCGGTAACATAGCCAAACAACGTTTTGCTAGGAAAGGAGGGTTAGAGGCTTGGCATGACAATATGGGAGGCATGATATAACAAGTGGTAGGTATCGCGGCATAGAAGAAGAGCGAGCAACTAGCAAGCAAAGATAGAAGTGATTTCGAGGGTATGGTTGTAACACCCCGGATGTAATTTACCATATTTGTACTCCAACTCTTGCCATTTTTGGCTCTAAGTTATGATATTCCCTCATGGTTGGGTTTTTTCTCTGTTTTGCATTTTGTTCATGTCATGCATCTCATATCATGTCAGCATGTGCATCACATTTGCATACGTGTTCGTCTCATGCATCCGAGCATTTTCCCCGTTGTCCGTTTTGCGATCCGGCGCTCTTATGTCCTCCGGCGCCCCCTTTTGTTTCTTTTCGTGAGAGGGTGTTAAGCATTCTTGTATTGTACCAAGATTTTCCAAGCGTCCTCGGTACACTACCGGTAGACGGCCTGTCAAGTTTCGTGCCATTTGGAGTCCGTTTGATACTCCAACGGTTAACCGGGGAACCGTAAAGGCCTCATGTGTGTTGCAGCCCAACACCCCTCCAAAGTGGCCCAAAACCCATCCAAACCCCCTCCATCCTCTCGATCGTTCGATCACAATCGCATGGCCTAAAACCACACTCCATTTGGACTCTCCTAGCTCGCTCTACCTATAAATATGTGCACTCCTCCGAATTTTCGGGCGAAACCCTAGCCTTCTTCCTCCCACCGCCACCGGACGCGTCCTCTGGCGCCGGAAACGTCCGCCGCCGCCTCCCTCACCCAATCCGCGCCTGCCACGTGGTGCCACCGCGCCGTCCCCGCCGCGGCCTAGGTCGGCCCCCCGGCCCGCATCGCCGCCCTCCCGCGCCCGCGGACGACCGCGCGTCTCCTCCGCCTGCCCGCACCGTCGCCGGCCTCCACCGCCGCCCTACCTCGGCGGCGCACCACCGTGTCGCCGGTCGACTCCGCCGCCGCCGTTCACCGCTCCTCCGGCCGTCGAGCTCCGCGCCACCGCACGGGAGGCCGCGCCCGTCCCACCCCGAGGCCTGGGCGCCGCCTCCTCCGCCGGATCCGTGACTCCAGCGAGCCCCCCTAGCTCAGGCCACCACGGGAGAATGCCGTCGAACCTCGAAGTACGCGCCCAAATCCAGATCCACACTAGGGTTGACCCCTGTTTTTCCTCTAAGTCTTATTTTTACATTTTCTTGCCATGTTCATCATGCCATAACTTCGTGTGTGATGCTCCGTTTTGGGCGTGCCATATATCAAAATGTTCATATGGATGTCCTCTTCATTTTGTTCCATTGCACTATGCTTGTTTGAGTCCATCTTGATGCCTAAATTGTTAATGCAAGAGTGCTATAAAATGTTAGTTCCTGTTTCTTTTCAGATTATGAGCAATTATCATTTTTGCCTTGATTATTGTGTGCTGCATATGGACTTGAGCTCTACATGTGTTTTGGGCTATGCCATGCCATCTTTACAGGGGTGTATGCCATGTATTTTTGTGATCAATTTAGTCTAGCACAAGCATGCAAAGTAGCTCTCGTGATATTGCTGATTTCAGGGAATTAGAATTTCACTAAGTCATTTCCCTGCTGTTATTTTTATGCCATGTATTCATGTTGCTACAAAGAGATCCATGTCTCTTTTGAGTATGTTTAGTAAGCATGATTTTGACATATGGTTGTGCTCTATCCATCCATGCCCCTGTTTGCATTTATGGAGTACCCTAGCATGACTCAATCGTGATATACTTTTGCTATAAAATGTTCCTGGCAGATTGTTTACATGTTAATCAATTTTGCCAAGGTTGTTGTAGTTGATCCATGCATGCTATGAGATTGTTCTTGCCATGTTTAGCTTCTTGAACATGCCCTCTTGCTTGTAGTATGCTTAGTTTGTCATGCAATGCCTTATGTTGAGTGAATCGAGCTCGCAAAGAGGCCTTTGTAACTCTGTTTTTGCCACGTATCTCAGTGTTTATCTTTTGTCAAGCATCTTGAGTAGATCACTTCCATGTGCTTTGTTGCTATGTTAGAGTGCAGTAGCTTAGTTTCTTGTGGCATTCTAGATGGCATTGTGCTGTTAATCGCAGAATTGTGCCATTCTTGTTTTGCTTGCCATTTGCAAACCGTGCATCCGATTTCCGTGATCTTTATATCGATTTCGACCGAAATCAACTCATCTTTCCAGCGGCACTCTTGGTATGCCAAGTTGAGGCCTGATTCAATATTTTCCTTCCAGAGCATGCATATGCATTGCATATCACATCCCGCATATCATGCCATGTTTTGCATCATGTTGCTTGCGCATTGCACCGTGGTTGATTGTGGTTTATTTTTCTTGTTTTCTTGCTTTGGGTAGAGCCGGGAGATGAGTTCGTGATCGAGGAACCCGTTGAGTACGCTTACGAGGATCAAGCTTATGTCAACCCGGAGAACTTTGCAAGCAAGATGACCATACCCTCGAAATCACTTCTATCTTTGCTTGCTAGTTGCTCGCTCTATTGCTATGCCGCGATACCTACCACTTTCTTTATCATGCCTCCCATATTGCCATGTCAAGCCTCTGACCCACCTTGTCCTAGCAAACCGTTGTTTGGCTATGTTACCGCTTTGCTCAGCCCCTCTTATAGCGTTGCTAGTTGCAGGTGAAGATTGGAGTTTGTTCCTTGTTGGAACATGATTACTGTTGGGATATCATTATTATATCTTGTTTTACTTTAATTCAACTATATACTTGGTAAAGGGTGGAAGGCTCGGCCTTATGCCTGGTGTTTTGTTCCACTCTTGCCGCCCTAGTTTCCGTCATACCGGTGTTATGTTCCTTGATTTTGCGTTCCTTACATGGTTGGGTTATAATGGGAACCCCTTGACAGTTCACCTTGAATAAAACTCCTCCAGCAAGGCCCGACCTTGGTTTTACCATTTTCCACCTAGGCCTTTTTCCCTTGGGTTCCGCGGACTCAAGGGTCATCTTTATTTTACCCCCCAGGCCAGTGCTCCTCTGAGTGTTGGTCCAAACTAGAGCACCGTGCAGGGCCGTCCCTTGGCAACTTGGGTTACGTTGGCTCTTGTACGCTTAGCTTATCCGGTGTGCCCTGAGAACGAGATATGTGCAGCTCCTATCGGGATTTGTCGGCACAGCGGGTGGTCATGTTGGTCTTGTTTTACCATTGTCGAGATGTCTTGTAACCGAGATTCCGAGTCTGATCGGGTCGTCCTGGGAGAAGAAATATCTTTCGTTGACCGTGAGAGCTTGTGATGGGCTAAGTTGGGACACCCCTGTAGGGTTTTGAACTTTCGAAAGCCGTGCCCGCGGTTATGGGCAGATGGGAATTTCTTAATATTCGGTTGTAGAGAAGCTGACAGTTAGCTTAATTAAAATGAATCAACAGCGTGTGTAGCCGTGATGGTCTCTTTTCGGCGGAGTCCAGGAAGAGAACACGGTCTCGTGTTATGCTTGAACGTAAGTAGTTTTAGGATCACTTCTTGATCTTTATAGCTTCTCGACCGTGCTTTGCTTCTCTTCTCTCTCTCTCATTTGCGTAAGTTAGCCACATATATACTAGTGCTTGCCGCAGCTCCACCTCACTACCTTTTCCTACCCATAAGCTTAAATAGTCTTGATTGCGAGGGTGTGAGATTGCTGAGTCCCCGGGAATCACAGATTACTTCCAAAACCAGATGCAGGTGTCGATGATGCCATTCCAGGGGATGCGACCGAACTCAAGTGGGAGTTCGACGAGGATTCAGGACGTTACTATGTTTCCTTTCCAGACGATCAGTAGTGGAGCCCAGTTGGGGCGATCGGGGATCTTATGCATTTGGGGTTGTCTTTATTTTGGTTCCGTAGTCGGACCTTGATTGTATTCTGGATGATGTAATGCTATATTTATGTATTGTGTGAAGTGGCGATTGTAAGCCAACTCTTTATCTCTTTCTTATTCAGTACATGGGATGTGTAAAGATTACCCCTCTTGCGACATGCCTACAATGCGGTTATGCCTCTAAGTGATGCTCCGACACGTGGGAGATATAGCCACATCGTGGGTGTTACAAGTTGGTAATCAGAGCCTTCCCCGACTTAGGAGCTCCCTGCTTGATCGAATCGCTGGCGTTGTTGAGTCTAGAAAAATGTTTTGAGTCTTATAGGATTATATATATCGGGGAGTATGATTCTTTTTACTCCTCAGTCCCTTCGTCGCTCTGGTGAGGCCTCCTGACGTAGAGTTTTGACTATTCTCTTCTTAAATTTCACGAAAAAAAATTTAGGATCACGCGGGTATCTTGGAATCATCCCGATGGTTTTGTGACGAGAACATTGTTCTTGGTGCCTCCTGACATTTAGGGGTTGTGGCAGTGTCCCGGGGAGTTGAGCTCCAAGGTGTTATCGTCACAATTTTATCGTTGTAGTTCTGGAATACCTGAGTTCGCCGACATCGAAAATCTCCTTTGTGAAGTTATTGGTGAGATAACCTCGATGCCACCCAGTACTGGGGCGGGAGTTCGGGAGTATTGCCATAACTCGTACAACGGATGCTTTTCAAAGGATTAGGTAAATGATTTCCGGAGGTTTCTTGGTTATGTGTTCAAGGATGGATACAGCTGGATGTAGGATTTGCTAGTTTTGGGGTGAGATATTATGCATCCCCTGTATCCCCAACACCCGATTGCATAACCAGAATGTTTCGGGAGTTTCATAGGTGGGAATTCATGTAGCTCTAGTATTTCTTCCCGCAGATATTTGGTTTGTGATTGGGTAATCCTTACCAATTATTTGCTATATCCGTACCTTGTTGTTTTATTCATCTATCTCTATCTAAGTGGCTTCTCAATTTATGGAAGTGTGATGATTTACTTTGGAATTCATTCGTTCATTCTTGTTCATATGTTAAGGCTATATGTTGCAATTTCGATCCATTGATTCAGCTTGAATATATGTCTTTCAAGATGCTAACGGATGTCAACCTCTTCAGGATGGCTCCTCCAACACGTCAGAATCCGGAACCTCCGCCACCACCTCCACCTCCGGAGGCATGGCAAGCTGTCATGGCTGCCACCAACGCCAACACGCAGATGCTTATGCAACTCTTACAAGAGCGCAACCAAGGAAATCAAGGCCATGGCATCAATCAAGCTCAGTTTGCTACCCTCAACCAGTTCCTCGCAAACTAGCCGAAGTCCTTTAGTAACTGTGTCGAGGCTACAGACGCTGATGATTGGCTTGTGGATATCTGCAAACATTTTGAGTGTAGCAACGTCAGGCCTGAGGACTTTGTCAAGTTTGCTTCGTTCCAACTCAAAGACCAAGCTGCTGAGTGGTATCAATAATACAAAGATTCCAGAGGAGGTCATGTGATTACCTGGGATGATTTCCGCCGAGACTTCAAAGCTCACCACATTACTCAAAGTGTTGTTGAGAGTAAGTGCGAGGAGTTCTGCGATCTGAAGCAAGGTAGCTTGTCTGTTTACCAATATAACATCCTGTTCCAGAGGCTCGCTCGCTTCGCCAAGCAAGATGTCCCTGGTGAGAAGAGCATGATTTATCAATTCAGAGGTGGCCTTAGAGAAGATCTGCAACTAGCTCTCATGCTTTTTGAGCCGACCAAGTATGATGAGTTCTACGACATGGCACTAAAGCAAGAAGCCGCTCAGCTCAAGTGCGATGCTTTTAAGAAGAGAGTCAGGGATGCAACTCCTTCTTCTTCTTCTTCTTCAACACAAGTGGCAGCTAAGCAGCAAAGTTCTGGTTGCCTCCTCCTCCGTTCCGTCAGCCTCATCAGCAGAAGAGTAAAGGTGGAAATGGATCTTCCCACCCACCCAACCCAGGCTATCAAAACAAAGCTTCGCCTCATGCTCCAAGGTCAAGTGCTCCGTATCACCGGCCGCTCTCAGAGGTTACGTGCAACAAGTGTCAGCAGAAGGGGCACTATGCAAACAAATGCTTCACTAGAGGCGCCTTCCGCCTCCTCCTCCTGTGAGATCTGCCAGCAACACAGTGGTCAAGCATAATCCCAAGTTTGCAAAGGTCAACATGATGAACGCAGCTCAGGCAGAGGACTCTTCAGAAGTAATCATGGGTAACCTTCATGTTAATGATATTCCTGCAAGTCATTTTTGATATTGGTGCATCGCATTGTTTCATGTCAAGATCATTTGTTTCAAAGCATGACTTTGTTTTGGAAACGTTGGGTAAACCCATGGGAGTGGTTTCTCCAGCCAAGTCTATGAGGGCTACCATGATGATCCCGAATGTTTCTATCAAGATGGGTGATTATAAATTCATGTCCTCTCCAATGGTTCTTGGTGACTCGGATATTGATCTAATTCTCGGCATGGACTGGCTTTCTAAGCACAAGGCTCAACTTGATTGTGCTGCCAGGCAGATTCAATTGACACACTCGTCTGAGGATGTGATCGTTTTTTCCGCTCGTGATGATACCATTCGACTGTTTTCTCTCAATGAGAAGGGCGAGGTGAATGTCATCTCTCAGATTCCAGTCGTTTGTGAACATCAAGACGTATTTCTAGAAGAGCTTCCAGGAATGCATCCTCACCGGCCAGTTGAATTCGTCATCGATCTTGAGCCTGGCACGAAACTTGTTTGCAAACGTCCTTACAAGCTTGGACCAGAAGAGTTGAAGGAGCTGAAGAAACAACTCGATATACAAGAGCGTATGGGTCTGATCCGACCGAGTTCTTCTCCATGGGGTTGTGGTGTTCTTTTTGTCAAGAAGAAAGATGGCACAGACCAACTTTGTGTCGACTACCGCCCATTGAACAAGAAGACCATAAAGAACAAGTACCCACTTACCAACATCAATGAGCTTTTCGAACAACTCAAAGGTGCTCAAGTATTCTCCAAGCTTGACCTCCGTATGGGCAATCATCAGATTCGCATTCGTGAACAAGACATCCCCAAGACAGCATTCAGAACAAGCTATGGTTCTTATGAATATACTGTCATGTCTTTCGGCCTTGTCAATGCTCCTCCAACATTCTCTCGCATGATGAACTTCATCTTCAACCCTTACACTAATGATTTTGTCCTGGTGTATCTCGATGACATCTTGGTCTTTTCCAAGAACAAGGAGGATCATGCCAAGCATTTGAGATTGGTGCTGGACAAACTCAGAGAACTTCAATTCTATGCGAAGTTTTCAAAGTGCGAGTTTTGGCTCGATGAGGTTCTCTACCTTGGGCATATCATCTCCGCCAAGGGCATAGCTGTTAATCCTGAGAAGGTGTCTGCAATTGTGAATTGGGAACCGCCTCAGAATGTTAAGCAGCTCCGCAGTTTCCTTGGGCTTGCAAGCTATTGTCGAAGATTCATTGAGAATTTCTCTAAGATCGCGAAGCCTCTTTACAACCTCCTCCAGAAGCATGTGAGGTATGTCTGGACGCCTGAATGTGACATTGCTTTCAACACCCTCAAATAGAAGTTAGTCATAGCTCCAGTTCTGACTCCTCCTGATGAATCCAAACCATTCGAGGTTTTCTGTGATGCTTCCCTGCAAGGTCTTGGTGCTGTGTTAATGCAAGAGAAGAAAGTTGTGGCCTATACCTCTCGATAGTTGAAGCCCAACGAAAAGAACTACCCCACTCATGACCTCGAGTTGGCGGTAGTTGTCCATGCTCTTTTAACATGGAGACATCTCTTGTTGAGAAGGAAAGTGGACATCTTCACTGATCATAAGAGCCTCAAGTACATCTTCACTCAACCTAACCTCAACCTCAGGCAAACTCGTTGGGTCGAAATGATTCAAGAGTATAATCCGAGTATTGAATATACTCCAGGCAAGGCCAATGTCATTGCTGACGCTTTGAGCAGGAAGGCTTACTGTAACAGTTTGATTCTCAAGCTCTTCCAACCGGACCTTTGTGAAATTTTTCACAAAATTAATCTCCAAGTTATTCCTCAAGGATTCCTTGCCAACCTCCAAGTCTCTCCTACTTTGGAAGATCAAATTTGTGAGGCACAACTTCTTGATGCCATGATGAAGAAGGTGAAGATTGGGATTGCCAAGAGCCAACCCAAGTACAAGTGCTATCACCTTGATGACAAAGATACTCTATTTTTCGAGGATCGAATTGTTGTTCCTAAAGGTGACCTTCGTAAAGTCATTATGAATGAGGCTCACAATTCACTCCTTTCTATTCATCTTGGAAGTACAAAGATGTGCCATGACCTTAAGCAGTCATATTGGTGGACTCGAATGAAGCAAGAAATTGCTCAGTTCGTGAATGAATGTGATGTCTACAGAAGAGTGAAAGCAGAACACCAACGGCCAGCTAGTCTCCTCCAACCTCTTGCCATTCCAGAATGGAAGTTTGACCATATTGAGATGGAATTCGTGACTGGATTTCCCAAGTCCAAGCATGGAAATGATGCTATCTTTGTTTTCATCGACAAGCTTACAAAAGTGGCTCATTTTCTTCCAATCAAAGAATCTATCACAGCAGCTCTGTTGGCAGAGCTATATACCTCCAGGATTGTCTCCTTGCACGACATTCCGTAGTTGATATCTTCAGATTGTGGAAGCATCTTTACCTCTAAGTTCTAGGACTCCTTTCAGAAGGCCATGGGCACCAACATTCGCTTCAACACAGCCTTCCATCCTCAAACCAGTGGACAAGTCAAGCGAGTCAATCAAATTCTTGAAGATATGCTTAGGGCTTGTGTCATTTCTTTCGGTATGAAGTGGGAAGATTGTCTTCCATATGTCGAGTTCTCCTACAACAACAGCTTCCAAGCGAGTTCGGGAAAGGCCCCATTCGAGATTCTCTATGGCATAAAGTGTCGTACTCCTCTTAATTGGTCAGAGACTGGTGAACGCCAACTTCTTGGCAATGACTTGATCACAGAGGCTGAAGAAATGTGCAAAGTCATTCGTGAAAATCTCAAAGCCACGCAATCACGCCAGAAGAGTTACTATGATAGCAAGCATCGTGACTTGGCTTTCGAGATCAGAGGCCATGTCTACCTCTGCGTCTCTCCAATGAAAGGTACTCGTCGCTTCGGTATCAAAGCGAAGCTTGCCCTTAGATACGTGGGTCCTTTCAAGATCATTGGCAAAAGAGGCGATCTCGCCTATCAACTTGAGCTTCCATCCAACTTTGAAAATGTGCACGACGTGTTTCACGTGTCACATCTTTGCAAGTGTTTCAAGACTCCTAACCGCACCATCAAATTCGAAGAGATTGATCTCCAAGAAGACCTGTCTTATCATGAGCATCCCGTTGCTATTCTTGAAGAAACTGAGCGCAAGACTCGCAACAAGTCTATCAAATTCCTGAAAGTGAAGTGGTCACATCATTCCGACCGAGAAGCCACCTGGGAACGCGAGGACCACCTCCGTTCCGAATATCCAGAGTTCTTTCAGTCCTAGATCTCGGGACGAGATCCTTTCGTAGTGGTGGAGTGTTGTAACACCCCGGATGTAACTTGCCATATTTGTATTCCAACTCTTGCCATTTTCGGCTAAGTTATGATATTCCCTCGTGGTTGGGTTTTGCCTCCGTTTTGCATTTTGTTCATGTCATGCATCTCATATCATGTCAGCATGTGCATCACATTTCCATTCGTGTTCGTCTCATGCATTTGAGCATTTCCCCGTTGTCCATTATGCGATCTGGCGCTCCTATGTCCTCAAGCGCCCCCTTTTGTCTCTTTTCGTGAGCGGGTGTTAAACATTCTTGAATTGGACCGAGATTTGCCGAACGGTCTTGGTACACTACCGGTAGCCGCCTGTAAAGTTTCGTGCCATTTGGAGTCCGTTTGATACTCCAACGGTTAACCGGGGAACCGTAAAGGCCTGGTGTGTAGCAGCCCAACACCCCTCCAAAGTGGACCAAAACCCATCCAAACCTCCTCCATCCTCTCGGCCGTTCGATCATGATCGTGTGGCCGAAAACCGCACTCCATTTGGACTCTCCTAGCTCCCTCTACCTATAAATATGTGCACTCCTCCGAATTTTCGGGCGAAACCCTAGCCTTCTTCCTCCCGCCGCCACCGGACGCGTCCGCCGCCGCCTCCCTCGCCCAATCCACGCCTGCCACGTGGCACCATTGCGTCATCCCCGCCGCGGCCCAGGTCGGCCCCACCGGCCTGCATCGCCACCCTCCCGCGCCCGCGGGCGACCGCGCGTCTCCTCCGCCTGCCCGCGCCGTTGCCGGCCTCCGCCGCCGCCCCTACCTCACCGGCGCGCCACCGCGTCGCCGGTCGACTCTGCCGCCGCCGTTCGCCGCTCCTTCGGCCGCCGAGCTCCACGCCACCGCACGGGAGGCCGCGCCCGTCCGACCTCGAGCCCTGTGCGCCGCCTCCTCCTCTCCACGTCGCCGGATCCGCGACTCCGGCGAGCCCCCCTAGCTCCGGCCACCGCGGGAGAATGCCATCGAACCTCAAAGTCCGCGCCCAGATCTAGATCCACACTAGAGTTGACCCCTGTTTTTCCCTCTAAGTCTTTTATTTTTACATTTTCTAGCCATGTTCATCATGCCATAACTTCCTGTGAGATGCTCCGTTTTGGGCGTGCCATATATCAAAATGTTCATATGGATGTCCTCTTCATTTTGTTCCATTGCACTATGCTTGTTTCAGTCCATATTGATGCCTAAATTGTTGATGCAAGACTGCTATAAAATGTTAGTTCTTGTTTCTTATCAGATTATGAGCATTTGTCATTTTTGCCATGATTATTGTGTGTTGCATATGGACTTGAGCTCTACATATTTTTTGGGCTATGCCATGCCATCTTTACAGTGGTATATGCCATGTATTTTTTTGATCAATGTGGTGACTAGCACAAGCATGCAAAGTAGCTCTCGTGATATTGCTGATTTCAGGGACTTAGAATTTCACTAAGTCATTTCTCTGCTTTTATTTTTATGCCATGTATTCATGTTGCTACAGAGAGATCCATGTCTCTTTTGAGTATGTTCAGTGAGGATGATTTTTACATATGGTTGTGCTCTATCCATCGATATCCCTGTTTGCATTTATGGAGTACCTAGCATGACTCAATCTTGCTCTACTTTTGCTATAAAATGTTCCTGGCAGATTGTTTACATGTTAATCAGTTTTGCCAAGGTTGTTGTAGTTGATCCATGCATGCTATGAGATTGTTCTTGCCATGTTTAGCTTCTTGAACATGCCTTCTTGCTGGTAGTATGCTTAGTTTGTCATGCAATGCCTTGTGTTGAGTGATTTGAGCTCGCAAAGAGTCCTTCGTAACTCTGTTTTTGCCATGTCCAGTTTTTCTGCAAAGTCTGATTCTGTTTACGAAACTTGCTATGTTTACATGGGTGCCATCATATCTTATGATCCTTTTTGGCTTATGGTCAGTAAGGGACTTTTGTTATGTGCTTTCAGTAGATTCATGCCATGCCTTGTATTGCTATGATATGTTCCTGTAGCATGTTGTTATCTTGCTCTAAACATTGCTTCCTGATGTTAATTCCTGACTTGTTATTTTCCCGAAGTCTGTGATGCTGTTATCTTTTGCACTTTTGCCATGCTTGTTTGAACCTGCTCTTGTGTGATTTAGCCGTAGCTCGGTGTTCATATTTTGTCAAGCATCTTGAGTAGATCACTTCCATGTGCTTTGTTTCTATGTTAGAGTGCAGTAGCTTAGTTTCTTGTCGCATTCTAGATGGCATCATGCTCTTAATCGCAGAATTGTGCCATTCTTGTTTTGCTTGCCATTTGCAAATCGTGCATCCGATTCCGGTGATCTTTATATCGATTTCGACCGAAATCAACTCATCTTTCCAGCGGCACTATTGGTTTGCCAAGTTGAGGCTTGTTTCAATCTTTTCCTTCCGGAGCATGCATATGCATTGCATATCACATCCCGCATATCAAGCCATGTTTTGCATCATGTTGCTTGCGCATTGCACTGTGGTTAATTGTGGTTTATTTTGCTTGTGTTCTTGCTTTGGGTAGAGCCGGGAGACGAGTTCATGATCGAGGAACCCGTTGAGTACGCTTACGAGGATCAAGCTTACGTTAACTCGGAGAACTTTGCAGGCAAGATGACCATACCCTCGAAATCACTTCTATCTTTGCTTGCTAGTTGCTCGCTCTGTTGCTATGCCACGACACCTACCACTTTCTTTGTCATGCCTCCCATATTGCCATGTCAAGCCTCTAACCCACCTTGTCCTAGCAAACCGTTGTTTGAGTATGTTACCGCTTTGCTCAACCCCTCTTATAGCGTTGCTAGTTGCAGGTGAAGATTGGAGTTTGTTCCTTGTTGGAACATGATTACTGTTGGGATATCATTATTATATCTTGTTTTACTTTAATGCACCTATATACTTGGTAAAGGGTGGAAGGCTCGGCCTTATGCCTGGTGTTTTGTTCCACTCTTGCCGCCCTAGTTTCCTTCATATCGATGTTATGTTCCTTGATTTTGCATTCCTTACGCGGTTGGGTTATAATGGGAACCCCTTGACATTTTGCCTTGAATAAAACTCCTCCAGCAAGGCCCGACCTTGGTTTTACCATTTGCCACCTAAGACTTTTCCCTTGGGTTCCGCAGACTCAAGGGTCATCTTTATTTTACCCCCCGGGCCAGTGCTCCTCTGAGTGTTGGTCCAAACTAGAGCACCGTGCAGGGCCGTCCCTTGGCAACTTGGGTTACGTTGGCTCTTGTATGCTTAGCTTATTCGGTGTGCCCTGAGAACGAGATATGTGCAGCTCCTATCAGGATTTGTCGGCACAGCGGGTGGTCTTGCTGGTCTTGTTTTACCATTGTCGAGATGTCTTGTAACCGGGATTCCGAGTCTGATCGGGTCGTCCTGGGAGAAGAAATATCCTTCGTTGACCGTGAGAGCTTGTGATGGGCTAAGTTGGGACACCCCTGCAGGGTTTTGAACTTTCGAAAGCCGTGCCTGCGGTTATGGGCAGATGGGAATTTCTTGATATCCGGTTGTAGAGAACCTGACAGTTAGCTTAATTAAAATGAATCAACAGTGTGTGTAGCCGTGATGGTATCTTTTCGGCGGAGTCCGGGAAGAGAACACAGTCTCGTGTTATGCTTGAACTTAAGTAGTTTTAGGATCACTTCTTGATCTTTATAGCTTCTGGACCGTGCTTTTCTTCTCTTCTCGCTCTCATTTGCGTAAGTTAGCCACATATATGCTAGTGCTTGCCGCAGCTCCACCTCAATACCTTTTCCTACCCATAAGCTTAAATAGTCTTGATCGCGAGGGTGTGAGATTGCTGAGTCCCCGTGAATCACAATTACTTCCAAAACCAGATGCAGGTGTCGATGATGCCATTCCAGGGGATGCGACCGAACTCAAGTGGGAGTTCGACGAGGATTCAGGACGTTACTATGTTTCCTTTCCAGACGATCAGTAGTGGAGCCCAGTTGGGGCCATCGGGGATCTTATGCATTTGGGGTTGTCTTTATTTTGGTTCCGTAGTCGGATCTTGATTGTATTCTGGATGATGTAATGCTATATTTATGTATTGTGTGAAGTGGCGATTCTAAGCCAACTCTTTATCTCTTTCTTATTCAGTACATGGGATGTGTAAAGATTACCCCTCTTGCGACATGCCTACAATGCGGTTATGCCTCTAAGTCATGCTCCGACACGTGGGAGATATAGCCACATCGTGGGTGTTACAGTGGTCATCTTGCCTGAGATCCCGCAAGGAAGAAGAATGAGTCCATGAACAAGACAAACGGACGTAGTCGAACGAATCCTCACAAACGCAACGTTAATGGAACCAACCCAAAGAAGCAACACCGGAAAGAAGCAAACAACATAGTAAACAACCATCACATAAACATGGCATGATGCACAACCAATTATGATGCATGTCCGGTTTAAGGAAGCATGGCATGGCAAAGTGCAGCAACAACACTACAAGTTAAGTGGAGCTCAATATGCAAAGAGTTGCATATTGATGGAACACCACATTCAAGTTATTTAGTTCGATCTCCTTTATGTACCCAACAATATTAAATGTTGATTAACAAGACAAGGGGTGAAGCACAACAAAACTACCTATCTAGGCAAGTTTAAATGAGGTCGGAAACAACGAACAACAATTCCGGTAAATCCCCATATGCATATTTTAGGTTTGGTACTGATCTGCCGTAAACCAAATTTTAGAGTTGTTAAAGATGCAAAGTAAGTACATCATGTTAAACTAGGCATTTTTCTACCCCATTTACATAAAAAGTCTATTTAAATCCGAGCTACGGTCAATTAGTTATGAATTAAATCATTTTAGCATGTTATCTAAGAAAATTAAAGCAAACATCATTTTAAACATGTCAAACATGATTGAAAGTTGGATATTATTAAACTAGACAAAATTCGAAGGAACTTTCATATATAAAGTTTTTACATGTGATGCATAGTTTGTGAGATATTAAATGTATGAACATGAGGGTCTTTTTTGTAAAATTGACATATCTGGATAAATAGGAAAAAACCTAAAGAACTGGAAAAAAATTTAATGGGCCGAATCCGTCTGGCCCAACAGAGAGGAGGGATGGATTTGGTGCTCACATTGGGCCTTGGCCGGATGGTGGAGGAGAGAGGCTGGCAGGGTGCTGGGCCTTGGCTGGACGGGGGCCGCGGTCAACGCCTAGAGACGGATTGGGGATCTCCCGAACGAAATGGAGAGCGGCAGCAGCACGAACGAGGCAGGACGACGGCGGGGTTTTGGCGCGACTCCGGCGAGGTCCAAGGCGCGGGACGGCTGGAGATGAGGTCTGGGGCGGATGGAGGAAGCGGATCCGGGCGGTGGCTCGCCGGATCCATTGCGGGGACGGCCAGGACAAGCGCCAGCGATGACGAGGACTCCTGCGGCGACAGCGTCAAGCTCCTGGAGACAAAAAGGGAGCAGGGAGCTCGTGAGTCCAGGGAAGAAGAGGGGAAACGAGGCAAAGCAACGACGCCGACGGTGACCTGATGATGTACTCCAGCGAGAAGGTGCGGAGAGGCGCGGAGGCGAGGTCGGGGCTCTCAGGCGATGGGGCTAGAGCAAGGAGACGGGACGGAGAGCGTGGGCGGCACTCGGGCCCCGGATGGGCTCGGGCGGGCCCCGCACGGGCCAGAGCGGGCCGCGGTGGATGAGGGCGCTGGAGGGGCGATGTGGCCTCATCTGGTTGGCCACGGGCGGTGCGGGGTGGCCGCGCAGCCAATGGCTACGCGCCAAGTGGCAGGGACAAGGTGGCCGGCGGCGGATCCGAGGGGAAGGTCGGAGGAGGCTGGCGGCTGGTGGTTGGGGTGGCGCGGAAAACGGTGGAGGCTAGGGTTTTGACAGAAATGGAAGGGGAGGTCGTCCATTTATAGGCAGGGGCTAGGAGAGGCGGTTTAGGGGGGTTTTAGTCCTTTTTCGGACCGTTCGATCGCCATCTGGCAGTCCAAAACGGAGAGGGGTAGCAAAGGTGGGCTAGTGGGTTGTGTAGAGGGCCATGGACTTAGAGGAGAGAAGAGAAGTGCAGCCCGACAAGGTTTTCGGAGACCGAAAATGCCCGACGAAAAGACCGGCTATATTGCCGCTATAGTTATCCGTTGGGGCATCAAACGAACTCCGAATGCGATGTAACTTGGCAGACGGCCTATTGACAACATAACAACACCACATGCCAACTTTGAACCCATTCCCAAAACATTTTCCAGCCAATTATAAAATAATATTTTGGACGTGCCGCGGGCGCGTGCAAGTGTGTCTGGGTTCAGAACGTGCAACGGAAAGAACGGCGAGACCCGGACGGATGCAAGTTTCGAAAACATGCAGATGCAATGCGGATGATGAGATGGCAAGATGCAACACGCAAGCAAATGACATGGCAAAGACAGTGAATAACTGGAAGACACCTGGCGCAACGGTCTCGAGGCGTCACAACACTCCTCCACTACAGGACGATCTCGTCCCGAGATCTAGGATGGCATCGGGGGAAACGGAAGAGGAAGGGGAAAAGGTAAAACTAAGTTGCTTCTTTGACAAACGAGTGAAACCACGAACCTTGAGAGGTTGAACAAATTGAAAGACAGAATAGAACGAAGATGAACAAAGTTGAAAACCTCTGTTAGAAAAGAGGAACAAGGAACATTACTAGAACCTTGTAGGTTGGAAGGCATAAGAAAACGGTGGAATGGACAAGAAGTACATGCAATCACTCCGGTTGAAATGAGATTTTCCGGGAACAATAAAGAACAATTAAGACAACACTCCAGTTAAAAACAAGATAGAGAAGGAATAAGAATGATGTAATTTGGAGAGCACTCCGACTGCAAATGGAAGGAATTAACAAGAACTTGACAAGATGAGAGGATACTTGATCAAATCAACAACACGCTGCCTCCGAAACTATTGAAAGAATGGCACAAGGGGTAAGAAAGATTTCAGACAGCACTCCGGTTGAGAAAGGAGGTAAAACTTGATAAGATGAGAGAACTCCGGTTGAATGGATAAGCAAAGGAAAGAACATGATATTCACAATACGAGATGATGAGTGAAGAGAGCATCATCACAATGCCTCTGGATGAAATGAAAGAATGCAATGAAAAGAACAGAGAAGAAAACAACATGTTCTACCTCAAATGAATTTGAGAGAGCATCCTTAAAAAGAAGGATTGAACGGAGTTGTTGGGAAGTCAACAACGAAAAGAACGGGCTTGTTGAGGGCTTATGGAAAACATCTCAAGAATTTGAGGTGAAAACCTGCCACAAACGAAAACAATTACTTGCTTGAGAGCGACGGAGAGATGAAAACATCTTTCATCGCAAGAATAGGAGGAAACTTGGATTATTGATAAGCACCCCAATAGCAACATTCCTTAGGGAAGGTTTTAGGTGAAATATAACCCAAAATAACTCCAATGAAGAGATTGATGGATTTAAGATACCTCATTCTTGACAACATGTGAATCATGAAACATGAACTCCAATTATGAAGAATGACATAGCACCACCTCAAATGATACGGTAGAAAGAATTGCACTTCAGAATGCAAGACGAAGAAGGCTTGAACTCCTCAAACAAAACATGTGTTGGGCACCATGTTTATTTTAGAGTATATCTTGGCAGATCTTAGCTCCGAGAGAAATCTTGAAGAACAATTGAAGAATGAAAAGTATCCTTGCAAACCATCATGTTGAGCCTTCGTGAAGAACTTCGGTAATAAAAGAATGATCAAAAGGAAGTGAAGGATGAAAATAATAAGATTTGAAGCCTTGCAATAATTGGATGGAGCTTTGCGATGAGATAAAGTGGAAACTTGGAACTCCGGAAGAAAAGATAAAGCATCTCGAACCAAGAATGTGATAAGACGAATAACTCTAAAAAAAAGAAATTAGATCACTTGGACGGAACAATAATAAGAATTACGTTATGTGTATCCTTCACCAATTAAATTGATGACGAGCAAACAGATTTGGCATACTACTTATTCTCATTGAGAATGATTAAGAAGGATATAGCGCAATCTTGAGAAAAGACTTCAACGATCCACCGGTAAGATTGGAAAGAATGAATGAATTGATATGATAACGAATGAAGAGAACTCTTGAACGAACCACCGTAAGAATTGAAAATGAAAGTAGCAAAAGCAAAATTCACCGGGAAGAATTGGAAAACGAAAGATGATACTTGAGAGAATTTAGATACATGAGAACGAAGAGATCACAAGCTGATAAGAGAATACTTGAATGATGCACCGGTATGATTTGGAGAACGAGAGCTAAAAGCTGGAATGAATAATCCGAAATGATGGCCTCCGGAGAATCAAATTGAAAAGACTCCTGAATTGCTTCGGATGGGTGAAAAGAATTCTCAAAATCGAAAATAAATATGAGAGGATGGCATCAAGCTAGAATCATGAATCTTGAAGAGAATGGAGAAAGGTTTAAGAGAAACTCTTCCTCGGTCTTCAAATGTTGAGAATGACGATGAGAAACACCACCTTGAGTTGTTGAGACACTCCGGAATAATGACGAATATAAATGTTGAATCAACAATGAAAAGAATTTGAAAGATCTTGGAGAAAGACATTTGACTGATGATAAAACATTCTTACATCAAACTTTGAAATGAATTTGAGAATAACTTCGCAAAAATTAGAAGGGTCAGGTAAGATCCTGGGAAAAGACCTGTGGGTTAGGGCCTACTCAAAAGAAATACCATTGAACGATTACTTGAAAAAGAGATTGCAGCGGTTGAATAAAATGGCTTGAATGAGATAACAACCTTGAAATAGGTTGAACGGATCTTGGATGAAAAGACGAATCTCCTGAGATATCTTCAGCACTCCGAACAAATGAATAGCTTGAGGTGAATAATTAATTGGTGCACCGGAATGAGAAAGCATTTGAAACAAGGAAACGAATGTGATCAACACCGAAATATTGAATTGAACCCACCAGAGGAGAAAAGAGAACGAAGAATGATAAATTTGAAGCTCCGTTAGCATCTTCCTGAGAATCACCGGATAAAACATTGACGGAAAAAGAATGGAGAGACTTTACATCAATAAGATGGATACTTGATTAAGAAATCTGAGTCCTCGGAGAAAAAGGGTGGGAGGGCGGGAAAACAAAGGCAATTTGGGACGGATAAAACAAACAACATTGAGAAGACTTGAGTTGATCTTGCGGATGTTGAAAAAGATCGGATCCACTTGAAGAGAGACACACCGGTTCAGAAGAAATTGAGATGGCAAACTCGAAGATCAAGAAGGATTTGTATCCACATAGGAATATGAGAACACCGCTTAGGAAAGGTATGGAATCAACATTTGACATTGAAGCAACTCGAATACCACAACTCAAAACAAAACAAAGGATTGGCTTGCAGAATAAGCCGGAAACAAACATATGATAGACACCATGTCGTATCATGTGTCTGTTGGAAGGATATCCTACGATATACTTGAATTCCCACTTATAAACTCCCAAAACTTTGTGGTTATGCAATCATGTGTTGGGGATACAGGGGAAGCGTAATATCTCACCCAAAACTAGCAAATCCTACATCTAGCTGTATCCATCCTTCAACACATAACTAAGAAACATCCAGAAATCGTTTACCTCAACCTTCGAAAAGCATCCGTTATACGAGTTATGGCAATACTCCCGAACTCCCGCCCCAGTACTGGGTGGCGTCGAGGTTATCTCACCAACAACTGCATAAAAGGGATTTTCGATGTTGGCGAACTCAGGTATTCCAGAACTGCAACGATAAAATTGTGACGACAACACCTCAGAGCTCAACTCCCCGGGACACTGCCACAACCCCTAAATGTGAGGAGGCACCAAGAACAATGTTCTCGTCACAAAACCATCGGAACGATTCCAAGATACCCGCGTGATCCTAATTTTTTTCGTGAAATTTGAGAAGAGAAGCATCAAAACTCTACGTTAGGAGGCCTCACCAGAGCGACGAAGGGACTGAGGAGTAAAAAGAATCCTACTCTCCAATATATATATAATCCTAAGACTCAAAACATTTTGTTCTAGACTCAACAACATCAGCGATTCGATCAAGCAGGGGACTCCTAAGTCAGGGAAGGTTCTGATTACCAACTTGTAACACCCACGATGCGGCTATATCTCCCACGTGTCAGAGCACGACTTAGAGGCATAACCGCATAGTAGGCATGTCGCAAGAGGGGTAATCTTTATACATCCCATGTACTGAATAAGAAGGGATAAAGAGTTGGCTTACAATCGCCACTTCACCCAATACATAAATATAGCATTACATCATCCAGAATACAATCAAGGTGTGACTACGGAACCAAAATAAAGAAAGACCATCCCTATTGCTAGGTCCCCGATCACCCATACTGAGCTCCACTACTGATCGAAAGGAAACGAAACAACCCAACGAACACGATCTTCATCGAGCTCCCACTTGAGCTCAGCTGCGTCATCTGCACTGGTATCAACAGCACCTGCAACTGGTTTTGGAAGTAATCTGTGAGTCACGGGGACTCAACAATCTCTCACCCTCGCGATCAATACTATTTAAGCTTAATGGGTAGGAAAAGGTAGTGAGGTGGAACTGTAGCAAGCACTAGCATATATGGTGGCTAACTTACGCAAATGAGAGCGAGAGAGAGGCAAAGCACGGTCGATAAGCTATGATGATCAAGAAGTGATCCTAAAACTACTTACGTTCAAGCATAACACGAGACCGTGTTCTCTTGCTGGACTCCGTCGAAAAGAGACCATCACGGCTACACACGCGGTTGATTCATTTTAATTAAGTTAAGTGTCAAGTTCTGTACAACCGGATATTAACAAATTCCCATCTTCCCATAACCGCAGGCACGGCTTTCGAAAGTTCAAAACCCTGCAAGGGTGTCCCAACTTAGCCCATCACATGCTCTCACGGTCAACGAAGGATATTGCTTCTCCCAGGAAGACCCGATCAGACTTAGAATCTCGATTACAAGACATTTCGGCAATTGTAAAACAAGACCAGCAAGACTGCCCAATGCGCCGACATCCTGATAGGAGCTGCACATATCTCGTTCTCAGGGCAACACCGGATGAGACATCCTACGAGTAAAACCAAACCTCAAGTTTCCCCAAGGTGGCCCCGTAGTCTACTCGGTTCGGAGCAACACTTAGACAAGCACTGGCCCGGGGGGGCTTAAAATAAAGATGACCCTCGGGAGAGCGACTTCCAAGGGAAAAGTAGGTGGTGGTGAGGCAAATGGTAAAGCCAAGGTTGGGCCTTGCTGGAGGAGTTTTATTCAAAGCAAACTGTCAAGGGGTCCCCATAACACCCAACCGCGTAAGGAACGCAAAATCAAGGAACATAACACCGGTATGACGGAAACTAGGGCGGCAAGAGTGGAACAAAACACCAGGCATAAGGCCGAGCCATCCACCCTTTACCAAGTACATAGATGCATTAATTAAAATAAGAGATAGTGTGATATCCCAACATAACCATGTTCCAAACATGGAAAAAACTTCAGCTTCACCTACAACTAGCAAAGCTATAAGAGGGGATGAGCAAAGCGGTAACATAGCCAAACAACGGTTTGCTAGGAAAGGAGGCTGAGAGACTTGGCATGACAATATGGGAGGCATGATATAGCAAGTGGTAGGTATCGCGGCATAGCAAAAGAACGAGCAACTATCAAGCAAAGATAGAAGTGATTTCGAGGGTATGGTCATCTTGCCTGAGATCCCGCAAGGAAGAAGAACGAGTCCATGAAGAAGACAAATGGACGTAGTCGAACGAATCCTCACAAACGCGACTTTAACGGAACCAACCCGAAGAAGCAGCACCGGAAAGAAGCAAACAACATAGTAAACAACCATCACATAAACATGGCATGATGCACAACCAAGTATGATGCATGTCCGGTTTAATGAAGCATGTCATGGCAAAGTGCACCAACAACACTACAAGTTAAGTGGAGCTCAATATGCAATGAGTTGCATATTGTCGGAACACCACATTCAAGTTATTTAGTTCGATCTCGTTTATGTACCCAACAATATTAAATGTTGATTAACAAGACAAGGGGTGAAGCACAACAAAACTACCTATCTAGGAAAGTTTAAATGAGGCCGGAAACAACGGACAACAATTCTGGTAAATCCCCGTATGCATATTTTAGGTTTGCTACTGATCTGCCCTAAACCAAATTTTAGAGTTGTTAAACATGCAAAGTAAGTACACCATGTTAAACTAGGCATTTTTCTACCCCATTTACATAAAAAGTTTATTTAAATCCGAGCTACAGTTAATTAGTTATGAATTAAATCATTTTAGCATGTTATTTAAGCAAATTAAAGCAAACATCATTTTAAACATGTTAAACATGATTGAAAGTTGGATATTATTAAACTAGACAAAATTATAAGCAACTTTCATATATAAAGTTTTTACATGTGATGCATAGTTTGCGAGATATTAAATGTATGAACATGAGGGTCTTTTCTGTAAAACTGACATCTCTGGATAAATAGGAAAAAACCTCCAGAACTGAAAAAAACGTAATGGGCCGAATCCGTCTGGCCCAACAGAGAGGAGGGCTAGATTTGGTGCTCACATTGGGCCTTGGGCCAGACGGTGGAGGAGGGAGGCAGGCAGGGCGCTGGGCCTTGGCTGGGCCGCGGGGAAGGCGGGGCGCATGCGGGTAGGGGCCGCGGTCAACGCCTGGAGACGGATCAGGGATCTCCTGAACGAAATGGAGAGCGGCGGCGGCACGAACGAGGCAGGACGACGGCGGGGTTTTGACGCGACTCCAGCAAGGTCCAAGGCGCGGGACGACCGGAGATGAGGTCAGTGGCGGATGGAGCAAGCGGATCCGGGCGGCGGCTCACCGCATCCGTTGCGGGGATGGCCGGGACGAGCGCCAGCGATGACGAAGACTCCTGCGGCGACGGCGACGAGCTCCTTGAGACAAAAAGGGAGCAGGGAGCTCGTGAATCCAGGGAAGAAGAGGAGAAACGAGGCAAAGCAATGACACCGACGGTGACCTGGCGATGTACTCCAGCGAGAAGGTGCGGAGAGGCGCGGAGGCGAGGTCGGGGCTCTCAGGCGACGGGGCTGGAGCAAGGAGACAGGACGGCGAGCGTGGGTGGCGCTCGGGCCCCGGATGGGCTCGGGGGGGCCCCGCATAGGCAAGAGCGGGCCGCGATGGATGAGGGCGCTGGAGGGGCGACGTGGCCTCATCTGGTTGGCCACAGGCGGTACGGGGTGGCCGCGCAGCCAATGGCTACGCGCCAAGTGGCAGGGACGAGGTGGCCGGTGGTGGATCCGAGGGGAAGGTCAGAGGAGGCTGGCGGCTGGTGGTTGGGGCGGCGCGGAAAATGATGGAGGCTAAGGTTTTGACAGAAATGGAGGGCCATGGACTGAGAGTGGAGAAGAGAAGTGCAGCCCGGCAAAGTTTTCGGAGACCGAAAATGTCCGACGAAAAGACCGGCTATATTGCCGCTATAGTTATCCGTTGGGGCATCAAACGAACTCCGAATGCGATGGAACTTGGCAGGCGGCCTACTGACAACATAACAACACCGCATGCCAACTTTCAACCCATTCCGAGAACATTTTCCGGTCACTTATAAAATAATATTTCGGACGTGCCACGGGCGCGTGAAAGTGTGTCTGGGCTCAGGACGTGCAACGGAAAGAACGACGAGACCCGGACAGATGCAAGTTTCAAAAACATGCAGATGCAATGCGGATGATGACATGGCAAGATGCAACACTCAAGCAAATGACATGGCAAAGACAGCGAATAACTGGAAGACACCTGGCGCAACGGTCTCGGGGCGTCACATACCCGGCTCTCCTCGGCTGACTCTTGAGAAGACATCTTGATCTAATCTGCGGCAGAAACAACTCAAAACAAAAATAAAGGATTTTGTCGTGGTACGGTGGTCAAAACCTTCGGGAGATTATATAATGAATTTTTACCGACCAAAAGAAATATGTGCAAGAAAATAGAGTTCGGAGGGCACACGATGTGCCCACAAGGCAGGAGGCGCGCCCTCCACCCTCGTGGATGCCTCGTGTCCTTTTCGTACTACTTATTATTTTCCTATTTTCTTAAGTATTCCAAAACGGACAAAAATTGTTGTTAGAACTGTTTTGGAGTCGGTTTACTTGCCGTACCTCATACCTATTCCTTTTCGGAGTCTGAAACGTTTTGGAAAGTGTCCCTTATGTACTCCTCTGGGTTTATAGTGTCAATAACATTGTTGATTTTTATGGCACCGGAACGATAGACCTCCTCGATAACGTAAGGGCCTTCCCATTTAGAGAGGAGTTTTCCTGCAAAAAATCTTAAATGAGAGTTGTATAACAAAACATAATCACCTACATTAAACTTATGCTTTTGTATCCTTTTGTCATGCCATCTTTTAACTTTTTCTTTAAATAGTTTGGCATTTTCATAGGCCTGGGTTCTCCACTCATCAAGTGAGCTAATGTCAAATAGGCTCTTCTCATTGGCAAGTTTGAAATCATAATTGATCTCTTTAATGGCCCAATATGCCTTATGTTCTAGTTCCAGAGGTAATTAAGTGACATGCTTTTCCATAAATCATTTTATATGGAGACATACCCATAGGATTTCTATATGCAGTTCTATAGGCCCATAATGCATCATTAAGTTTCTTGGACCAATTCTTTCTAGATCTATTAACAGTCTTTTGCAAAATTAATTTAATCTCTCTATTACTCAGTTCTACTTGACCACTAGACCATGGGTGGTATGGAGATGCAATTCTACGATTAACATCATACTTTGCAAGCATTTTATGAAAAGTACCATGAATAAAATGAACCACCATCAGTCATTAAGTATCTAGGGACTCCAAACCTCGGAAAAATAACTTCTTTAAGCATCTTAATAGAGGTGTTATGATCAACACTACTAGTTGGAATAGCTTCTACCCACTTAGTAACGTAATCAACAGCAACTAAAATATGTGTATACCCATTAGAGGAAGGAAACGGTCCCATATGATGAAAGCCCCAAACATCAAATGGTTCAATAACAAGTGAATAGTTCATAGGCATTTCTTCACGTCTACTAATATTACCAATTCTTTGACATTCATCACAAGACAAGACAAACTTACAGGCATCTTTGAAAAGAGTAGGTCAATAAAAACCGGATTGCAATACCTTATGTGGAGTTCTATCTCCACCATGGTGTCCTCCATAAGCCTCGGAGTGACACTTGCGTAGGATATGTTCCTATTCATGCTCAGGTACACAATGTATAATAACACCATCTACTCCCTCTTTATAAAGGTGTGGGTCACCCCAGAAGTAATGTCTCAAATCATACCTCCCTCCAGAAGTAATCCCACTGTACACAATGGACATGACTTACCCACTTACTATCAGCAATAGGATAAATTATACCTCCCTCCAGAAGCTTTAGTATTTCATTTCTTACCACTTCTTTCATCTTAGGATTTAACCACCGTTGGTGATCAACAACCGGTTTAGCGTCTTTATCCAATTTTATTTTGTGCTGGCATAGAGTGGGAGTAATGCCCTTAAGATCATCAAGAGTATATCCAATTGCAACATGATGCTTCTTCCGAGTATTCAATAATTTCTCTTCTTCCTTCTCTGAAAGGTTAGCACTAATAACAACAGGATATATCTTATTTTCATCAAGATAAGCATATTTAAGAGTATCAGGTAATGGTTTAAGCTCAAACACGGGATCACCCTTGGGTGGAGGAGGATCCCCTAGGATTTCAACATGTAAATTGTTTTTCAGAATAGGGTCCTGTTTAAAGAATACTTCATCTATTTCCCTTCTTTCATTCATAAACATATCATTTTCATGGTCTAGCAAATATTGTTCTAAAGGATCATTAGGAAGCACGGCAATAGAAACAAGACCAATAATTTCATCTTTACTAGGAAATTCTTTATCATGGGGTTGTCTATGAAATTTAGCAAAATTAAAATCATGAGACATATCCCCTAAAGCAACAGTAACAATATCCTTTTCACAGTCTATCTTAGCATTAACAGTATTCGAGAAGGGTCTACCAAATATAATGGGACAAAATTCATCTTGTGGGGAAGAAAGAACAAGAAAATCAGTAGGATATTTAATTTTCCCACACAAGACTTCAACATCTCTAACAATCCCAACTAGTGAAATAGTATCTCTATTGGCAAGCTTAATAGTAACATCAATATCTTCTACCTCAGCAGGTGCAATATTATGCATATTTCTTTATATAAAGTATAAGGTATTGCACTGACACTAGCACCCATATCACATAAGCCATGATAACAGTGATCTCCTATTTTAACAGAAAAAACATGCATGCCAACAACAGGTCTATGTTTATTTTTAGTATCGGGTCTAGCAATTTTAGCAGCTTCATCACAGAAGTAAATAACATGCCCATCAATATTATCGACCAAGAGATCCTTAACCATAGAAATACTAGGTTCAACTTTAATTTGCTCAGAGAGTGTAGGTGTTCTAGCATTACTCTTACGAACTACAGTTGAAGCTTTAGCATGATCCTTTATTCTAACAGGGAAAGGTGGTTTCTCAATATAAGCGGTAGGAACAATAGGATCAACATTATAAGTGAGTCTTTTCTTCAACTTTAATTGGTTCGACTACTTTTACTTCAATGGGAGGATGATATTTAAACCACTTATCCTTAGTGAGACCAACATGAGTAGAAAATGATTCACAGAAAGAAGCTACTATCTCAGAGTCAAGTCCATATTTAGTGCTAAATTCACGAAAAGCATCGGTATCCATAAAAGATTTAACACAATCAAACTTAGGTGTTATACCTGACTCCTTACCTTCGTCGAGTTCCCAATATTTAGAGTTGCATTTAATTCTTTGCAATAAATCCCATCTGAATTCAATATTCTTCATCATGAAAGAACCAGTACAAGAAGTATCGAGCATGGAGCGATTATTGAGAGAAAGCCAAGCATAAAATTTTGAATAATAATTTCTCTTGAGAGCTCATGATTGGGGCATGAATATAAAATTGACTTAAGACTCCCCCAAGCTTGAGCGATACTTTATCCTTCGCGAGGACAAAAATTATATATATAATTATGATCACGATAAACTAGATGCATAGGATAAAACTTCTGATGAAATTCCAATTTCAGTCGGTTGTAGTTCCACTATCCAATATCATCACATAGCCTAAACCATGTCAATGCCTCTCCCTTCAAAGATAAAGGGAAGAACTTCTTCTTGATAACATCCTCGGGCATACCTGCAAGCTTAAATAATCCACAAACTTCATCCACATAGATTAGGTGCATATCGGGATGTAATGTTCCATCTCTTGTAAAAGTATTAGCAAGCAGTTTGTCTATCATACCTAAAGGAATTTCAAAGTAAACATTTTCAGTAGGTTCAGTAGGTTGAGGACCAACACTTTGCGCTACTGGTCGGGGTGAAGATACCCCGAACAAGCCCCTCAAAGGATTATTTTCCGTAGTAACAAGTGACAGTAAATTTCAGCACACTATATAAATTTTTCCTTGCCAAATTCCACCTACCAAAGGCGCTTCACTCCTCGGCAACGGCTCCAGAAAAGAGTCTTGATGACCCACAAGTATAGGGGGTCTATAGTAGTCCTTTCGATAAGTAAGAGTGTCGAACCCAATGAGGAGCAGAGGGAAATGACAAGCAGTTTTCAGTAAGGTATTCTCTACAAGCACTGAAATTATTGGCAACAGATAGTTTTGTGATATGGTAATTTGTAATGGGTAACATGTAACAAAAGTAAACAAGGTGCAGCAAGGTGGCCCAATACTTTTTTTAGCAAAGGACAAGCCTGGACAAACTCTTATATAAAGGAAAGCGCTCCCGAGGACACATGGGAATTATAGTCAAGCTAGTTTTCATCATGCTCATATAATTCGCGTTCGTTACTTTGATAATTTGTTATGTAGGTGGACCAGTGCTTGGGTACTGCCCTTCCTTGGACAAGCATTCCACTTATAATTAATCCCACACGCAAGCATCTGCAACTACGAAAGAAGAATTAAGGTAAACCTAACCATAGCATGAAACATATGGATCCAAATCAGCCCCTTATGAAGCAATGCATAAACTAGGGTTTAAGCTTTTGTCACTCTAGCAACCCATCATCTATTTATTACTTCCCAATGATTTCCCCTAGGCCCAAACAATGGTGAAGTGTCATGTAGTCGACATTCACAGAACACCACTAGAGGAAAGACAACATACATCTCATCAAAATATCGAACGAATACCAAATTCACATGACTACTTATAACAAGACTTCTCCCATGTCCTCAGGAACAAACGTAACTACTCACAAATCATATTCATGTTCATAATCAGAGGGGTATTAACGTGCATAAAGGATCTGAACATATAATCTTCCACCGACTAAACTAACTAGCATCAACTACAAGGAGTAATCAACACTACTAGCAACCCACAGGTACCAATCTGAGGTTTTGAGATAGAGATCGGATACAAGAGATGAACTAGGGTTTGAGAGGAGATGGTGCTAGTGAAGATATTGATGGAGATTGAACCCCTCCCGATGAGTGGATCGATGGTGATGATGATGGTGACGATTCCCCCTCTCGGAGGGATGTTTCCCCGACAGAACAGCTCCGCCGGAGCCCTAGATTGGTTCCGCCAAGGTCCCGCCTCGAGACGGTGGCGCTTCATCCCGAAAGCTTCCCTTTGATTTTTTCCAGGGTAAAAGCCACCTTGTACCAGAAGATGGGCATCGGGGGGCTTCCAGGTGACCCACGAGGCAGGGGGCATGCCCAAGGGGTAGGGCGCGCCCTCCATCCTCGTGGATAGTGGGTGGCCCCCTCTGGTGCTTTCTTTGCCCAATATTTTTAATACATTCCAAAACTGACTTTCGTGGAGTGTCACGACTTTTGGAGTTGTGCAGAATAGGTCTCTAATATTTGCTCCTTTTCCAGCCCAGAATTCCAGCTGCCGGCATTCTCCCTCTTCATGCAAACCTTGTAAAATAAGAGAGAAAAGGCATAAGTATTGTGACATAATGTGTAATAACATCCCATAATGCAATAAATATCAATATAAAAGCATGATGCGAAATGGACGTATCAACTGTCACTTCATGCGACTGGGTCACTTCAATCGTCACAGAAGAAATGCTCGATGACTATGTCAAAACAGGCATCCTTCCAGCAAAGAACGTCATTCACTGGCGTGTTCCAAACCTAGATGAATCTAGACCTCAGCCAAAGGAAAACGAGGTTATTGTTTTTACTGATCACAGAAACCGGGGTTTCTCACTGCCCAGGTCAAAATTCTTCACTATAAAAAAATACACTTCCGTGATGATACGTGTTTGTCACAGTAGGTCATGTTTTCTGTCATGCATGTACTTTATGACAGAATCAAGATAGTCATACATGTGCTGTCACAGAAGTGTTCCATGACATTACCAAAATTATCATCACAGAAGTGTCCACTTCCATGACGATAAATCGCGTGTCACAAAAGTGCTTTCGTCAAGGGTGACCGACACGTGGCATCCACCATAATGGAACGCCGTTCAGCTATTGGGTCCGGTTTTGGATCCGATCACTCGTTAACAACCCCGACCAATGGGGATTTTCCACGTGTAAAATCATTATTGTCTGGAGGAAACATGTATCGGCTCACCGTTGGGACAGATGTCATCCACTCATTGGACCCAAAGCGCCTATGATACGTCGACACGTGGCATGGCCCAACAGAGGTCCATTCATGTGAAAAGGCCGGCCCGTTTGACTAGGTCAAAAGGTGGCAAGCCAGCCCACGGCAAGCCTGTTAATGGCCTGTTCGCATATAGCCCATTTACAGCCCGCTAACCCAGGGCCCGTTTACGGCCTATCCGAATTAGGCCTAGTAGCTTCATCTGGGCCCTCCAATATAATTCCAGCCTATTTTAACTTCCGGCCCATGTATGGCCCATGACGTCTTTTGGCCCATATGAGGCCCTTAGTAACCCTCGGCCCATTAACGACACGTGGTGAAACTGGCCTGTAATGAACAGTGTATCACTTTATACCCATTAACGGCCCATTATTCCATTGGGCCATTTCCAGCCATGTTATCTTTCGGCCTTCTCAGGGTCCATTTATTCTTGGTCTCATTTCCAGTATTCGTTTACTTACGGCCCGTTACTGTCATTTTCTGCTTGTGGGCCAAATTCAGCCTGTGGTTACAACCGGCCTGTTTGTGGCCCGTTAATACGTTGGGTCGTTTTCATAGTGTCATCAAATACGGCCGATTAACGACGACCCATTATGGTCGGCCCATGAACGGACGATTTCAACTCTAGCCCATTTACGGCCATAATGTGGTCTGTTGTTGGCCCATGTTTGGCCAACCGATCATACGGCCCGGAGAAGGCCCATTGATGATATGACCCGTAGAAGGCCCATTGTGTCTACGGACCGTATAAGGCCCATTGTTTCTACGGCCCGTAGGATCCCCATGTTAACTATAGTAAATATGTAGCCCATGGTTATTGTGGCCTAGTTTAAAAAAATAGGTTATTGCGGCCACTAGCAAGCCACAAAAAAAGAACTACACTGACTACAAGAAAACAAATAAACAAGACAATAAGGAAATAAATTAGCAAGTAACTTACGCTAGGCTATCACGACTATTATACATATTACATCCACTGGGCATCAAAGTTCTCCACCAGTGCAAATATAGGGAACAAAGCAGCATATAAATGCCGCATGAAAACAAGTCCAGAACTGAAACCACTTCAGAAGAGCTCAAGAAACAATATCCTGGGTACCCATAATGCTGGCAAGATGCTTAGCAAGCTTATTAACTTTCTCTTGTTTGGCGCTTAAATCCTCCAGCACTTGTTGTTGCACCAGAAAGTATGCATCTGAATTCTGCAGGGACTTCCTCAGTCTTTAGGCTTCCTGTCGCATAACATCTGATCGATGTCTTTCAACTTGAAGTTGAGACTCATGAAGCCTAACTGATTCAGGCAACAAGTTCGAAGAGCTGGTGCCAGCAGTAGTAGCCAATAACTCGAACACTACATCAAGACAGGACTTTGGGGTTGTCTCAGTGTCTTCAATATAGTTTTTATCAGCTTTCTTGGAGACCAGCAGGGATGTCTCACTATCTTGAACATTACCTGCATTACTTCCTTTACCATTGCATAACGGGGTATGCTTCTCCAATATTTTATCCGCATTCTAAAAGAGAAACAAACAAACACATCACAGGTTTACAGTGTAGTATATGAAACTCATTTTGGTAAACCAGTTCACTAGTAAGGTGGATAGGATAACAACATGAAACAAACATATATCTATGTAGTATGGTCACTGTATGGTCTATATCATTCTAGTTTATGTTCCCAAATCAAGATAGATACAGTTTGAATCATATCTATTTAAGACAAAGCAGCATAGACAGAATATAAGTGTGGGAAACTACACAACAATAACAACACTTGTAATGTGCATGGCATGAGAACATAACTGTTTATTCAATAGAAACTGAAATCAACATAGAGAAAGTTACAACAGCAAACACGTTAAAGAAACAGGTTTAAAACATACCTGTTGCGCCATTAGAGTTTCAATTGCATCCTTCAAATTTGAAATTAGTTGGTATGAGTAAATACAGTGATGCAAGAGCAAAGTAGTATGAACCATAGCTACAGAACCTGACCTGAGAACACTTCTTCTTCTGCTTTAAGCGTTGACTTGGGGTTCGGAGTGGTGGTCCTCGTGCTTTGGGCACTGCATTTGCCTTACTAACTGCTCGTGTTTGGGTGCTCTGTGGTGGAGATGGTGCTATGTCAACTGGAACTGGGTTACTATCTGCTGGGGTTGGGGTTAGAAGGGGTGTAGCTGGTTCTCTGTCCAACTGGGTAGGGGTACCATCTGCATGAGTCTGGGTTATGTGTGGTGGGGCTGGTTCTTGGGCAAGTACAACCGTGGTTCTATCTCCATCAACAGGTAGCACGATCTTTTCTGAAGATCGTGTTTTTACTCCCACAGATACTACCATCACCCCCTCCAATTGAAATGGCTGATAAACAAGAAAAGTAATTGAATGTACAAACATTGTAAGATAGACAGGTGAAATGGATAGTAGGGAAGAAAATAGGGCATGAAATAATTCACATTTATGTGGTCTAACCAAACAAAATAGCAGGACATAATTTCACATATATGATGGCTAATTAAACAGGATAGCATGACACAATTTCACATGTATGATGGCTAACTAAACAGGATAGAATGACATACTTCAAAATATGATGACTATGTAAACAGGATGACATGATATAACTATACGATGTGTCTATTAAAGTGGTTGGCATGCCATAAATCACAAACACTCCGTCGATGGAAACATGATGGCATGATATAATTCACAGGTAGAATGACATAATTCAAAATATGATGACTATGTAAACATGATGCGATGATATAACTATATTATGTCTTTAGAAAATGGGTTGGCATGCCATAATTCAGATACATGATGTCTATGATGTAACATCCCAAATTTTCAATTTGGAATGTTATACATTAGGTCATCATGCATATCATATTTTATTTTGCTTTTGGTTTTGATCCTAGAAAATCCTAAGCAACTCAAGGACCCACGGAGAGAGTTGGGGATTTCGTTATTTACATATTTGAGTTTTCTCAAAATATGTAAACAGGATCATTTGATTTTATTTATTTTATCATCAATTATTTCTATTACAAAAATATGAGAGAGGGAATAAAATGACTTTCCCAAAATATAGAAATATTGAGGATTTAATAAAAAAAATCAAATAAGATTTATTTCGGAGTTTTTCGGTATTTTTAATTGAATTTAGGAAAAATGCGCGTTTTTCAAAGTTGAAGTTTCGGCCCAGATAAATGTTCACTTTATCGGGCTTGATTCTAGAAACCTGGGAAAATTTATTTCAGGATTTTTGGAGTCCGTTTAGTATTTCTTTTTATTTTTCTTCCGAGCGTAATTATTTAAAAAAAACGAAACCGACTATGGGCCGTACCCGAGCGGGACTCCGTCCGGGGGCGCCTTTATATAGCGAAGCGCCCGAGCCCCAGGCCCATAGCCGCGCCTACGCCGAAACCCTAGCCCATAGCCGCCGCCGCCGCCGGACCAGCCGCCAACTCGCCGGAATTGCACGCCGCCCGAGGTTCGCCACCGCTTCGACTTCCGTGCCGTTTAAAAAAATTTGTTCGTCGTTTTTCTTTTTCGTCGGATTTTCCGCGGTTATTTTCTGATCGCGATCTCTGATCCAATTTTCGTTTTAGTATAACTTTTCGCTCGTTTATCGGAATCAGGCGATTCAAGCGCCTGGAGTTTCGTCTCGAAACCTTCTTTCCGAATAATCAACTTAAACATGTTTTTACTACTCTAAAATTTGCCCTAGATCCAGATTACTAGAACGAAGTTGTTTTCTTTCGCCGTTTGACTTCTTTTGCTTCGTTCGATTTGATTCTTTTTGCAAACCAGGGTTCTTAAGTTGAACTTTCTAGTTAGATCTTCTATTTGAGTTTTACCTGTGCATTAGATGAGTACTTATTGTATGCTTGTTGTTTGTCTGCGATAGAATACCCGGAGTGCGCCGCCTGTTACTTCGAATCTCTAGGTTTCGCGGATCATCAGCAAGGCAAGTAACACTTTGATCATACCTTTTCTACAACCCAGTTTTATTGCATTAGATCCATCCTCACACATTGCATGATTAGGATCTAATTAAATTGTGGGATGGGAAGTAGATGAGGTAGTACCTATTACCTGTTTATTATCAAACCTTTGGGAGTTAGTTCTGCGTTTGCTTTATGCCATGCTATGCTAGTAGACGTGGATTGGGTGAGTGATATCCATGACAAATGTGAGATTGTTAATTAATGGTTTATCTAAGGTGGCAACCTAACACACATCTGGGTGGATTGAGGCACCTGGGTATTCCAGGACTTGCCTGTTTTTATTTTGGACCGCCACCCAGGCTCAAAGGGATCATGAGATTATTCATACTAGAAACTTCCGTGTGCAGCCACAAGCCATTATGGGCTCTGGCATAGTTGAGTAAGTCGTGCGAACTCTTACAGGGTAGGCTAGCAGATGTAGGGGAAAGTAGGTGTACCGGTCTATCCATCGTAAGGTGCTAGCACTTCTGAAAGACTGTGTCTCGGTCATCCGTTTCTCAAACACCATGTTTCTCAAACACCATGTAGTGCGAGAAATCCAACGGAGGCGATCGAGTCTTGTGGGGAAAAGTGCGCAAACTTCTGCAGAGTGTATAAACTAATCATGATTAGCCGTGTCCCTGGTTATGGACATCTTGAGTATCTAGTACCTGGATTATCATGTGAATCTCAACATGTTACTCTAAAGTTAATTTTGTTGGGTTTTAATGATGTTACCTTAATTGGGATTGAGAATGCTGTCAACCATTCTCAATGTTTAACAACCACCATGATAGTAATTAATTTTATTCCTTTGAAGTAGGGAAAAATTGGCTTTACGCAAAAACTGTAACCATAGAGCTTTCCACCAGCCAATTATGCATATAGTATAGCTGTTGCATTCCATTACTCTCTATGTGTTACCTTGCCAGCATATTCCATGTGCTAACCCATTTTCGGGCTGCAACGTTAATGTTGCAGACTTTTCAGACGATGATTAAGGAGTTTTTAGGTTGTGGTTCTATACTCAGTGATGCCGTTGGAGTTGATGGACTCACTTACCTTCCAAGCCTTCCGTTGTTATCGTTATTAGATGGCCTTAAGCCATATTTATTGTAATAAGCTCTCTTTTGAGACACTCGATGTAATAAGTGTGTGATTGCTACTCTACTATAAATCCTCCGAGTACTGTGTGGTGTCAGCATTACTGATCCAGGGATGACACCGGAGCACAGAGATCAGACTGTTTGAGGTCTGGTCGCTACATGATATGATTCAAATATATGATTTATATACTAAGGAAGTGAGAAGAGGGCAATCGCATATATGATGTGTCTACTAAGGAGATGGTATTCAATATCGTGTATATGATGAAAAAACTAAGCATTGCAATACAACATATGCATGATATGAGTAATATAACCCTGCCAAGTTTGAGCATACACCTCAAGGGGATAATAGGACTGGTCATCTGCCTCTGAATCCTCATTTGAAGAGCTATCTGTAACCAGCAAGATATCTGCTTCAATAGGTAGCATTGTCTGCTCTGAAGACCTTGTTTTCACTCCAAATTTATCCATCACCAATTCAAATGGCTGATGCACAGGAAGAGCAGTTGAATATACAAACATTGTCGACAAAAGCAATGAGAAATACAAAAAAAGGACGACATGATATAATTCACATATATGACACTTGGCTAAACAGCATGGCATTGCATAATTCACATATATAATGCCTTGCAACAAGATAGCATTGCACAATTCACATATATAATGTCTTGCAACAAGATGGCATTGCATAATTCACATATATGGTAATTAGACACTAAACAGGTGGCATTCACACAAAGCATGTCTAAACTAAGCAAATGACATAGCAATGCAAGATACCATACACACGATATGAGCAACATAACCCTGCCAAGTTAGAGCATGCACCTCGGGGGGGGGAATAGGACTGGTCATCTGTCTCTGAATCCTCCTCTGAGGAGCTATCTGTAACCAGCAAGACATGCGCTTCGTCATATAGTATTGTCTGCTCTGAAGACCTTGTTTCCACTCCAGAGTTTTCCATGACCGTGCCAAATGGCTGATGCGCAGGAAGAGTAATTGAATGTACTAAAATTGTTGACAATTTTAACATGTAATAAAAAAATGATGTCATGATATAATTCACATATAAGATGACTGGCTAACTAGGGTGGCATTGCAAAATTCACATATATGATGCCTGGATAAACAAGATGGCATTGCATGATTCACATATACGATAAAGAAACTAAACAGATGGCATTGACACAAAGCATGTCTAAACTAAGCAGATGACATATTTGATGTATACAGTAAGCAATGCAAGGCACCGTATGCATGATACTACCAACATCAGCATGCCAAGTTAGAGCGAAGACCTCATGGGGTAAATAGGAGTGGTCTTCTGCTTCTGAATCCCCCTCAGAACAGTTATCTTGCTCTTGATTACAATTCGAAATGGGTGGAGGGGCCTGCCTTTGCGCCCACCATGGAGTGACGTATGCATGAAATTTTATTACCATGCAAGGCTCGTCTCTTTTGCTCTACATGTTCAGTTCCATTGTGTACAATAACTGACATGCATAGGAATAAAACATAGTGAGATTATGTAAGGAGTGCATGCACAAATCCAGAGTGATGGTAGCAAACTGTGGATAGACCCAAAACCAATGATAGTAGGCATATAATAGCTTTAGTTAAAAAAAATACAGATAATGGCTCCTTTAATGTTTGTTTGCACCCAACATGAAACTCATAGTAGACACCCAAGATTAACCAGATAGTAGACAGATAGTACTGATTGCCACCCCAATATGTACCCCACAACCATTTAAAAACTCAAGTTTCAGCATAAGTTTGGACCTGACTCGGAGTCTAATAGGTGAACACGACGATAAAGTAGCATGCCATCATATTGAGCGATGTATAACGTAAGCATACACGGAAGAGTGCAACCTCTCTTGTGGACCAGTGTAGTCCTCAAGGTCATCTGCTCAGTTGATGATGGTAATGTAGTTGTCATGGCTGCCGGCGGCGGGGAAGAAGATCTGAGGCGGAGAAAGATAGTCTGGAGAGCGTATCCCTGCTGTGGTGAACCCTTCCGTTGTTAGAGCAGCTGAGCTGGGGTGGAACACAACACTGCAGGAGCAGGACAAACCACACAAGGTTTTCTTTGACACATATTTGTAACAGAAGTAATTGTGTAAGGTCTTGTTTGAATTTGAGGATTCTAATGATGCAGGGATAGGAAATAGACAGGAATAGGATAGGAATGCACATGCAAAATAGAGAATTTAAAAACAAAGGATTTCTGCCAATCTGGGTGTTTGGTTCACAAGAATTGGAAGAACACATGATGCAAAGAAGCATGGTGAGATTAAGTCAAACCACAAGAAAATGTACGGTTATAATGCTATTATGCTACTATCTCTTAGTCTTGTGCTTCATGAATAGGAATTTGAAAAGGAGGACAAGTGGAAATTAAAATTCCTACGGTTTTTCTTTCAAGGCGACACTAAAGGAACAAATCCTATAGTTTTCCTTTGCTCCATTCCTTTGCACCAAATTCATGAAAAGTAGTACCATATGAAACGTTTCAATTCCTATGTTTTTCATTCAGTTTTCCTTTCAAGCACTGGTGATTCTAGTAGGCAGGCTTGAGCATGGAAAAGCCTACACTGAAAAAATGTTTTTGTGCTACTTCTATTACTTTGGACCCAGGCCACTGCCCTACTAGCTCAGCTCCCAGGGCCATCGACAAATGCACAGCTGAAACACGCAGAGATAAATAATGATGGCGTTCAAGAGAGTCCATCACGGATAGCTAAGTTGCCTGGTACCTCACTGCTTGTCATATAGTAGGATAAAATAATCGTATTTCCCGTTACTCCGTGTGGTCAGTGGACAATATATATAACATGTAGAGTAAAAAAGAGATGCAACAAGTGTACAACCTCTTTGGAGAAGCCATGTCGATCTCAGCGTGATTGGGTTGGCCGGTGATGATGCTCTAGCTGACTTGGCTGTCAGAGGAGGGGAATAAGATCTTAGGCGTCTGGCGATGGAGCCCTAGGTACTGCTTTGCTGTGATGGAGGGTTTCGTCGTTGAAGCAGCTCCGATGAGTTGTACGACGCAGAGGCTGAAGCAGGACAAGAGAGACAACATTAACCTGAGTGGAATTCTAATAGCATCTCCAATAGATGACGTAAATTACATAACCACAAAGTGCTAGATGTAAAATACATCAGCCGCTCATCTCTGAACTTAACTGTCAAAACTGAATTTAACTATAGAAACTGAACTTAACTGTCGAAACTGAATTTTGCTGTCGAAACTGAATTTTGCTGTCAAAACTGAATTTTACTGTCGAAACTGAACGCACTAGAGGTGAGGCTACACGTTAGTCGACTGACTTTTTCATCTCTGGTCAGTCGATTTTGCAGCCGTTGGATACGAAATCAAGGGCCTGCAGTTCATCTTCAACCTCCCACCCCCTGAGCCTCCAGCCACCACGGGCCAAACAGTCCCCCCGCCTCCCGCGACCGGCGGTGCGCTGCCCCGCCCGCCCCGAAGACACTCCCCACCGCTGGTCCGCCGCCGCCCCGGCCATTCCTCTAGGCCTCCTCGTGCCGAGCTTTTTCTCCGGCGATCCCCACGCCACCGCCCCACCACCGCCGGTGACCACCGCCCCCACCCTGAACCCTAAGATAGATAGTGAGGTACCTCTCTGGCGAGCCCCCCTCCCTGCTGCGACTGGTTCTTCCTTAACTCCGGCGAGCCCCCCCCTAAAAATTGACTGACCCAAAAGTCGATTCAGTCGACTGAAGTGTAGCTAAATCGGAGCAGCATCGTAAGCAAGAGCAAGAGCGAGAGCAACATCGCGAGCAAGAGCAAGAGCAAGAGCATGCAAGGAAGGGGACCGAGAGCAAGAGTAGAGCAGCAGTGCCAGCGAGAGATAAAGCAGCAACAGATCCTACTGATGCGGACGTCGCCGCCGAGGGAGCGATGCCATGGAGAAAGTGGCCGGCAACGCCGCCGTGGATGGAGGCGCACCGTGTCGGCTCAGGACCGAGCGCCAGCAGCACTATGAGATTGAATCAAGAAGAAAATGTTGCGATTAGTGTACAACCTCTTTGGTGGCGCCGATTAGGCCGCAGCTTCATCCGAGGACACGGTGATGATGATGCTCTTCCGGTGGTGCAGGTGAAGACGGCGGTGTGGGAATGGAGGTGGCAAGAAATACGAGGGGGGCATCGGGGTAGCTCCTTGGAGGTGGAGGACGGGGTGGCTGAACCGGCGGGACGACCAGATCAACGACGGATCCTCATCCGGTACGGTGGATGAGGGACGTCGAGGTGTTGTTGTGCACGACGTCGTCGGGGAAGAGGCTCCGGCTGGGTGGCGGACGGAGCTGGGTGTGGGGCTTTGCTGGTTTTCCCGGCCTTGGTGTATGAATGGGTGGACGGATGGGATGGGAGTGGGGAACCATGGCTTAAGGACGCTCTTGTCCTAAATGTGGGGTAAGTTACAAAAGTACCCCCACCGATTTGAGGCGGTTCTTTTGGTTCAGGGGTATCATGGGCATTTCGCGTGTCGGGAATTCACAGGAGGTGGGAGTTTTCGCGCGCGTTGTAATTTTGGAATAGCAAGGCGCGGGTTGAGATGTAGGGTGTTGTTGGAGCACAACAAGCCAAAGATATATCTTAAATATTTTGGGCTAACAAGGCGCAGGTTGAAATTTCCGGACAAGCCTAACGTGTACTATACCAAATCAATTCGCACTACAAATGTCATTCAAAACTTTGAATTCATGTTATGTTCAATTAAAATATTTCGCTACGTGTATAATGCATGCAACCTACTACTCAAATGAACGTTTTAGTGCATTCCAATCGTATATACTACCACTTCAATATGAACTAAATTTGAATTTGTTTCTCTATTTGAATAAGATCTACAATAATGATTGTTGTGAAGTCAAAGCATTTGAATTTGTTTCTCTATTTTAATAAGATCTACAATCATCATTATTGTCAAGTTAAACCATCGTTTGTGTATTATGTTCATAACACACCACATGATTAGTCTCGAGTTACATATGAACTATGTGTACTATATGAACTCGAACTCAATTTTTTGAATCCACTTTATGTTGATGTTAAATCATAGTACATTTCAAGCTCTAGCACTACTAGGGAAAAGGCTAGCAGCAGCGCGGGTTTTAGGCCTATCAGCAGCGCGGGTGCCCGCGCTACCAATAAGGCGCTACAGCTAACTCTTAGTAGTAGCGTTGCCTGTACCCGCGCTACCACTATTGACTATAGCAGCAGCGCTTTTCAGGAACACGCTGCTATTACTTAGCTGTAGCGATTTCCCGGTCCAACGCTACTGTTATATCTTTCACCATTTCCCCATTCCAGCTTCGATAAACTGCAATTTCCAGATACTAGGTACTACTAGATATCAGTTTCATAAAGCATTATAGGTACTAGGTAGTACTCCCTCGGTTCGAAATTACTCATCGTGGTTTTAGTTCAAATTTGAACTCAAACCACGACGAGTAATTTGGAACCGAGGGAGTACTAGATAACAATTTCATATATACTCAACATGCATCCTCAAGCAGTACAAGGTGACATCGACGACAATCATCATATTTAGTTCTAGATGATATCGACGACGATCATCATATGTAGTTCTACATGATATGGACGACGATCATCATATGTAGTTCTAGATGATATAGCCACACACACATATGTAGTTCTAGATGATATCAACGACGATCATCATCCTCAAGCCTGGGCGGTGGGTGTTCCTTGGATTCTACACTAATAAGCATGTGATCAGACTCTACACTAAAGTATATCATCGACTAGATTCCACAAAGCATATCATTGGACTCTACACTAAGCATATCATTGGATTCACTAAGCATATAATCGGATAATTTGCATTTGTAAGTATAACAATAAAGCATATATATATATCATCAAATTACTACATGCAGTACGTATAACATACCATTTCATGCCGATCGACCATGGTACTTGTCAGGCGGGTCACGAATGGCACCCCGACAAAGTCATCACGTGGCGGAATTATGTCCCATAGGTTGCACACCTCCTCCTCGCTCAGCCTCATTCTTTGAGCTATGATGGCTTCATGAAGTGGGTTCTCATCATCTTCATTGAGTGGGTCCTCATTATCTTCATCATCTTCGTCATCTTCATCATCTTCCACCAGGTTGATATAAATGACAACCAGCTTGGGTCTTTCTGCTCTGAAGGAGAATCTGATCAACTCACCACCAGTAAGACGCATGCGGGCGAGGAAACGGGCCCATCCATATCCTCCAATCTGCGACATATTGTGTCCTTTCTCGACCTCCATAGTGTACGCCCCCACCAGGAGCCTCAAATGTCACAGTGTCTCCTGTCAGCTTGTTGAATTTCAACCTCACATTGCATGGGACGATCTGTGTAAGAAAAGCAAAATGACACAATGCAGTAATGCCAACACTAAAAATAAAATAGTTGTTACATTTCATCTAATTTCTTACCGCCGCATGATGAAAACTCGGATGGAAGTAGATGTCGAACAGCGTGCCAGTTGCAAGGCTGCTGGCGCACCTTGACTTGCACAGTCGACATGGTGGTGCTGGTGGTGGCACCATTTTCCTAAAGCAATATGAGCAAAGGATTAACGATTCACTTCACAGGAAACAAGTGGCAAATTTAACTAAATTGGCACCTACATTTTGCCAAAAAATAACTTATTACAAAAAAACTAAATCGAGCATACTAAATCAACTAAATCAACAAGCATACTAAATCCACTAGCATACTAAATCCACTAGCATACTAAATCAACTAAATCAAAATGTTCTAAATCAACTAGCCTACTAAATCAACTAGCCTACTAAATAAACTAAATCAAAATGTTCTAAATCAACTGAATCAACTAGCCTACTAAATCAACTGAATCATATTAACTAAATCAAAATGTTACATATGAAAGCCTACTAAATCAAAATGTATCAGGGAGGAGGGACAAGGAGGGGTGACTCGAGGAGGGAGAAGATAGTAGGACGGAGGACGAAGGCGGAGCGAGGAGGGGCCGGCCGGCGGCGAGTGGGGGGAGGACGGATTGAGGAGGAAGGCGGAGCAAGGAGGGGGCGGCCAGCGGCGAGCGGAGGGAGGACGGAGGAGGAGGCCGGTACCGAGTCCAGCGAGGAGGATGAGGCGACAGCGGCGCAGATCGGGGGAGGGGCGACGGGGGAGGACCAGCGGCGCGGGGGGTGAGGAGGAGACTGTGAGTGTGTGTGAGTGTGATCTGTGGATGAGGCTAGTGAGTGGGGGAGATGGAATGGAATAGCAGTAGCGCGCTATAAGTAAACGCGCTACTGCTAAACTACCTATCAGTAGCGCCTTTCGGCCTGAACGCGCTACTGCTATGTGTCAGTATGTAAAAATAGACATAGACATAAAAAATACGCTGCTGCTACGTTACGCTGAATGCGCTGAATGCTCATTGATTTTTGTAGTTAATTTAGCAATAGCGATTATTGCCTGAATGCGCTGCTGCTACATTACGTAGTAGTAGCACTGTTTATTTTAACGCGCTGCTGCTATAACTGGCCTCGCGGCGGCGTCGTGGGAATTTTAGCAGTAGCGCTTCTTGGAGTGCACGCGCTACTGATAAACTTGTTTCAGCAGCGAGTTTCCATGGCCCGCGCTACTGCTACTTAGCAGCAACGCCTGATTTTAAAGCGTGCTGCTGGTAAGATTCTGTGTATAGGCTTTTCCCTATTAGTGCAGCTAGATCTTCATAATCTAAACCATGTCTCATATGTATAATGTGTTTATCACATTATGTATGGTGCCCCGCCCCCTACGCCTACAAGTATTTAGATGTGAGTTTCAAACACCACATATTACCACAAATTCAAATAAAATGTGAGAATGTTCGATATATAGTATTGTTTAGATTGTTTGATATTTAGTTGTAAGATGCAAACGCCACACATTATCACAAATTCAAATAAAATGTGAGATTGTTCGATGTATAGTATGGTTTAGATTGTTTGGCATTTAGCTGTGAGTTGCAAACGCCATGCATTCTCACATTATGGTATAACATGTGCAAAATCACAACACGCGTATCACCGCTATGTTCATGCATGCATATGTTTAAAACACTATGATCTCCTATTCAAATATATGAATCTGCTTTCATATAAAATTATGATCTTTGTTAGTCTCTTACACCCACACAATCCTATAACCTTTGTAGCTACCACTAACTTTGTCTCGTGCATGCACATGCCCTCCTCGCCCCCATCCCTCAGCATTCTATCCATCGCGCACATTCTTTTCTTTTCTTTAGGTCGTTCTCCCACAGTCTCCACAACTCCTTTCCGACACACACCGATCTATAAACCTCTCCAGTGATGTCTTCCTACAACATACACACGCACCTTCAATCTCCTCCTTTATGTGTCCTTGCCTCGTGTCTCTCGTACGGTCCCACACATGTGTAAACTCTCTCCCCTCTTTTCATCGATCTCACAACCGCACACCCCTCCCCCTATCTAGCTAGTAGCTGGGCCTCTCGCACCACCTCCTAGCTCCATTCTCTCTGTCTATCCGTCTCGTTGGGCCTTATTTGCCTCTAACAAATGGACGTACACCGACCGATCTCCCGCTATACATATAGCTAGCTAGGTCCTTATAACTCGTTATTCCCCATGCGTCGATCGATCTACCTCATTAGTTATGTCTCTCCCTTCCTCCGACAAACAACAATTGATCTACCGATCTAGTTAGGTTTGCTTACCAAACACATGGTTCGCCTTCATCATCCATGGATGCGTCTCGACAGATCTATCACGCACAGGCACACATAGAAACACATCCCCACTCTTATTGATAATATTGCAGTTCCACCCTCAGTTTGTCTAGTAGGCCTCTCCCACCATCTCCGAGAAGCAACTCCATCACCCATCCAACACTCTACCCCTCTCCCTCCCTCTCTCTCCTCTCTCTTTCTGTCCCATCCTATTTCCCGTCATTCAGTTATGTATGGATGTCGACCGATCTCCCTCAAGACATAGCTGGGTCTCTCCTTCTCAACACATACACGAGTCGTTCTACCTCTATAGTTAGGCCTCTACCTACCCCTCCCCCCACTCCTCTCCCACACACACACACCGATACATCGAGCGCTCTAGTCATGTCTCCCTGCCACACACAAACTTGACCTGTGCCCTCTGACGTTCCGATAGGTCAGTCGCCCTATATCTTTGACTTGCACACACACACACACACACACACAATTTCGATGGCTCTCTTCATGGATCTCGCACCCACCCACTTGATCCTCTCTTCGACTCTATCGATATCTATGACCCCTCCCTCTCTTCTCATTGATCGCCCGACCATCTATATATGATATGGATAGGCCTCCATTTCACACACATTGCATGCAAAATTTTGTTTGAGATGTCATCGACACATATTCCCACAAATACATTCACGAAATCAACCTCACCCCCCAAAACAAAAAACACTCATGAATGCACAAGCCATTTGTCTAGGTTTGTATCTCTCACACACACCCACGTAGGTGGGGGACGTGCACGAGGAGAAGAGGTGCACGCATGGCGCACGTACTCCCATCTCTTTCCCAACCACACCCGCGCGGGTACACAGTGGAGCTCATTCTATACGAAAAGGCAGCCCACGTGGTAATTTGACACATGTACTGGTTGTCCACTAGATGGAGGGAGGATCATCTACCACGGGTGAACAAACAAATTGTGACTTGACGCGTTATGTTAAAAAAGAGGCAAACCATGTGGGTCCTACCTTAGAGGCAAGGCTCTATACACAGTGGAGTACTTTTGATGTGTCCTGTCAACTCACAGAACGAGGAGAAGCTTGCTTAGTACGCCGTCTCTCCCGCCCACGGGCGCGGTGGCTCGCAGGATGAGGTGAAACTTGCTTACTAGTGGTAGTATTGTACGCCTTACGCCCGCTCCCTCGCCCACACGCTCGGTGGCTCGCAGGATGAGGAGAAAATTTTACTACTCCCTCCGTTTACTCCTCGTCCCTACTACCTTGGTTAGAGAGATTATCATATTGTTTGGAATATATATGTCCCTTAGTAGATTTCAATATGAACTACTAGTACATACTCCAAACACTAATGTATATAGACGTATTTTAGAGTGTAGATTCACTCATTTTACTCCGTATGTAGTCCATATTGAGGCCCTGTTTGGTTCATAAGTCCTAGGACTTTTTCTAGTCCCAACTAAAAAGTCCCTACTCCTTAAAAAGTCCCTCCCTATTTTTTTTCAGGGACTAAAAAGTCCCTAGTCCCTCCCTAGAGGTTATTGAATGACCATGTTACCCCCAGTATACAGAAAAATAACAACCAAACAACACCATGGGGCGGCGGGGCAATGGGTGCAGGGAGTTGCATTGTTGGAAAAGTCCCAAAAAAGACTCTCTTAGAGAGTTTTGTTCATTAAGTCCCAAAAAGCAAGTTTTAGTCCCTAGTAGTCCCTCCTGCTTGGTTAAAAAGTCCTAAAAAGTCCCTAAGAGAGACTTTTTTCTAGTCCCTACACTAAAAAGTCCCTGGAAACAAACACCCCCTGCATAAAGTTGAGACACTTATTTTGGAACGGAGGGAGTACATATTTGCTATGATCTGTCAATCATTGAGATGCAATAGCATCTCCTTTGTATTTGATGAAATGTTGCAACGGGAAACCTTGGATGCAAGATACATGTAACAGAAGCTGGAAGCTTCATAGCATTGTACTATCTCGCTGATAAATTACAGTACATACTATACTAGTACTTCCTCCATTCCTAAATATAAGTCTTTGTAGAGATTTCACCATGAACCATATACAGATGTATATAGATGCATTTTTTAAGTGTAGATTCATTCATTTTGTTCCGTATGTAGTCCACCTAGTGGAATCTCTACAAAGACTTATATATTTAGGAACAGAGGGAGTACTATGTAAAGAGTTAGGTGTCGCACGGTGTCCAGAAAATATGGCGATAGTGTGAGGTGGGCCATGTAATCACTAAGCCTACGTGTTTTCACTGCTCTTGCACTCCTCCACCGTAAGAATGGAGAAAATTGTAATCTAGTAGTATCTCCTTTTGCCGAAAGCTAGGACATCCAGCAGTCCTACCACCTCAGTAATAATGACCAATGAGCCGTCAAATCACATAGACCTAGCAGTAAGTTGGACAGACAAAGCAACCATCACTCTTGAATCTGCTTCTCCCTTCAACGCAGGCGCCATTGAGAGGTCGCGTCCACTCTGCCCGGGCATGAATGTGGCACCGATTCTGTGGAGCGGCGCTGACCGTTTCGGGCGGGAAGCGCGCACGGGCGATGGAGGGGCTTTGGGTGGGCCAGGCTGGTCAGGAGCGGGCGTGGCAGTTGTCCGCCTATCCCTCTACTGGACGCCCAGAAACAAGAGGATGCACCGACTGTCGCGACTAAATCGTACACTACACACCATCTCTCTGTAGGAGTAGGTCGATCTGTCGCGCTCTCTAACACACGCATGTTTTTAAACACACACACACACACACACACATGCACGCACACGCACACACAGGTTCATAGAATAGGAAAATCATGCGTGTGCGAAGCCACAGGAAGTGAGATACAAATGGAGTACGTACAAGAAGCAAAGAGGTGATGAATATTCCATCAAACCTGGACTGAGGAGTAGTACTCCCTCCGTCTAGGTGTTAAGTCATCTCATGGAAATCAGATATTCCCAAAATTTTCAGGCATCGTCCATTAACTTCGCATCTCAATCCCCTCCTGGTCTCGTTGCTAGCGAGTGTTGTTACTTAGGTAGCGTTTGGATCCTTAGCAAGAACAGCTTATAGCATAGGCGGGCAAGGTTAGGCATTTGGAACTATTAAAATATGTTAGCTTTTGTGGGCCAGCTAGCTTGGGTGGGCTAGAAAAACCTTGCTAGCTCAGGAGTGCCAGATCGGCTCGCTTCCGATAGCAAACTTCACGTAGTAGTAACATAGACTAGTAACATATGCATGTTACTAGTCGAAGTTACTCACCACTATGACCAGCCTAAGCAATGTAACCAAATGCTCCTTACTCTGCCTTGTTATCTCCCCCGGAAACCCAATGCATGGAGCGCAACTACGCGTTGATCAGTCAATAAATCGAAGTCGGCTTACATGCAAGTTAATACGTGGCCCTACATGGTAGCTAAAACGACATCTCTTAGTTGTTTGGATTAATTGTTGCGTTTAGAGACAGAAATCAGGGCTTTGATTGGAGGAATGACCGGTCAAGTTTCTCCTTCTCCTCCAATCTGCTTGCACCTTGGTCCCGCTGCACCTTCTAACATGACGTATTACACCTAGACGGAGGGAGTCGTACGAGATACGGTGCCACACTAACTTAGGTCGAATACAAGTGCCCAAAATTGTGTGCATGTTATATAAAGGATTCACTTAAAGTAGTACATGAGCGAACAGAGGGATCAATTGGACAGTGTTCCCGAGCAGTAGCGAGATGTGTGAGGTAAGATACACCGTTGGCGCTTTTAATTTTTCTTATTAATTTGTTTGTTTCACCCTCTGGCTGGTGGGACCCAATGTACTACGTGGAGAGAGGTAAGGTGACCAAGGCTGCATTATTTCTGCACCACTGTGGATAGTCTTACTACCACAGCCACATGACACGATTATGATTTAAATCCCAATGACTCCCACACAAAAAACACACGGCATGCTTGTCACACGAATGCAGGAATGTATAAAAGGTTATTTTCCTCTCGTTGAACATAACGGGAGGTTTGTGTGGCTGGTTAGCATGTTCGCTCATCAAACTTGAGGTCTCGGGTTCGATAACTACACTTGAGCATAATTCGTGCCAAGAGGATTCTTTGACTGCTCAAAATGGATGGAAATGGAGCTATACGATCATCTGCAGCCTCGGCGCTTGTTTTCTAGGGTTTGCACTCTTCACACTCTCTTGTGTATATATATACACGTTGGAGCCTCAGCTCTTGTAGTTGCTCTCTTCACACTCTCTCACCCTCTCCAGATCTAAACAAGACTTCGTTGGCCTATCTCTCTCCCCTCACTACTAGTCTTCTTATAGTTTCTCTCTTCACACTCTCTCGCCCTCTCCAGATCTAAATAAGACTTCGTTGGCCTCTCTCTCTCCCATCACTGTTGGTCAAAGAGCCGGTAGGATCTGTCTGCCGAGAAGGGAAGGAGGCTTAACAATGTCGCCATCGGCGAGGGAGGGAATCCACTACCGGCACAGTTGTTCACTTTCACCCAGCGGCGGTGCGGGAGGGCCTCCGACCCCTTCCTCTTTGCCGCCGTACATAGTGTGGGCCGAACGGCCTCCGGTCGCCCACCGAACCACACCCCAAGAACCTTAAGGTATAATTTACTTATTCCACATGCATTGCTCTAGCTGCATGTGTGCTTTTTCCGCTTCTGCACTCGAATCTTGGTGTTGGATCAAACAGGAAAGTTGTGGGGAAAGTTGTATACCATGAATCTAGGACGTGGTTCAAAGAGGAAAGGAATGGGGGAAAGTAGTGGGAAAAGTTGTATAGCATGAATCTAGGGCGTGGTTCAAAAAGGAAAGGAAGGGGGAAAGTAGTGGGGAAAGTTGTATCGCATGAATCTACAACGTGGTTCAAAGAGGAAAGGAATGGGGGAAAGCAGTGGGGAAAGTTGTATAGCATAAATCTAGGACGTGGTTCAAGGAGGAAAGGAATGGGGGAAAGTACTAGTATAGACTGGCTATCCAGCACCTACGTTGGTCGAAAAGGGAAAACAATGACAAACGCAGTACGCACATCTGTAACGAACTGATCTTTTGTTTTGTTTTGGGGGACAAGGCTGTAGAGTTTGAGCAGGACTAGATTTGCTGCGCTCACATAGGGAAAGGTGTCTAAAGATAACAAAACTGGGACCAACACAAATATGCTCCTTGGTTGTTTGTTCTTTGTTGCAACAGACTGTGCATCACCCCAGTATATTGGTAGATGCACATGGTGCTAGTGCGTCCACTGTCTCGTGCAACTCTTTAGTTGTTGTTAACCTAAGGCCCTGTTTGGTTAAAAACTCCCTAGTCCCTATCTGCTTGGTTCCAGGGACTAAACATGGAGTAGAGGTTATTAAATGACATGCTAAAAGACCATGTTACCCCTAGTAATGAACTAATAGAGACAAGGTGCGATGCGTGGCAGGGTCTTCTTTCTTTAGTCCCAAATGCCCACTTTTAGTCCCTAAAAGTCCCTCCTGTTTGGTTTAGATGGGACTGACACGGAGTTTTTTTAGTCCCTCCACCAAACTGTCCCTGTAAACAAACACCCTCTAATAATGCCGCTGGAGAATTGATGCAATGCTATAGTTAAAAGCAAATTACATGTTTAACAAATTTTATTATTAATATAATCTCTCTGTTAATATTAATCAATGCCACCGTTTGAGAAATGCTACTGTCTTGCTTTCTTTCCCATTTAGATAAGGTAGATGCTTCTTTTTGTTGGCTTCTGTGTTATCCACCGTTATTGACCTTTGCACCTCTGTGTAAACAGGGTTATCTACTTCACCTCGTTGCCATTGTGACCTTTTGTTGCACTGCACAAAACACTTTTGTTTTAAGAGTGTTTTGTGCAGTTCAACCAAAATGTCACACCGACAATGTTGCTTGATTGTTTGATCTTAGTGGAACTGCACAAGAGGAGATCTTATTTCCTATCTGTGTTGGCAAATTTGGTTCATATCTTCTTGTTGTGAGTTGTTTGAATTCCGTGTCATGAGAGGTCAGTACTAGCCTTCTTTCACATGATTCTGAAGTGTGCTTTCATATGTTGTGCTACTTGTGCGGTAATTTTGCTTGATTTTAGTGAACTGCACAAATGGAGACAAGATTTCCAATCTGTATGTGCACCGTAATATCCCATTGAGGTAAGATAAGGATATTTCACAACTGTTGACTTGTACTTTGCCACTTTCATCAGAAAATTAATGTCATTTTTAGTGCTATACTTGTGCAACCTAATTGACATGCCAAATCTTACATTGAAGGCGAAGCTTGTCTGTTATTGAACCAAGTGATGAAGGGGAGGAATAAGCGAAAGAAAAACAAAAATCAACTCCCAGTGTTGTAATGAAGCACTGGAACTGGTGACACAAGTAATGATATAGTTTTGCATCTTAATTTATTGCTAAGGTTGGAACGAGCAATTGTTTTGCCACTGATTTGATGCCACTCTTAATGTAATACATAATTGTCTCTACTTGTGCAAACAGGGATCTTCTTTGAAGATACCATATATTTTAGTGGAACTGCACAAGAAGATGTTGGAAACATTAAACTAATCAAGGAGTATATAGTAAGCATGGCCACCACAGTAGATAGCAATAGATGGTTCCAAAGAAATGCTTCATCTGTATGCTCTACACAATAAGCCTCCTAACAAAGGTTGGTACTTGCCCACTGATTTCATCCATATGATTGAGCTTTGTCATCTCTATTGGTGTTGTGCTACTGTTTAGATACTGTCATCAAAAAGTGGTATTGTCCTTGAGAAGTGCTTCATCTGTGTTGTTTTAAATATTTCCTTTCCTTTTTTCGAGCAAACAGGGATGCTAGCATTTAGTTGTCCTCTTGTCTTTGCACAACAGGATCATCCTCCTCTGAAGAAGAATATGGAGTACGTGAAGTGACTAGTTCCGATTATGCCAGGATGAAGAAGCACTGTCTATCTTCTCATCAGAAGAAGCAGTTGAAGGATGGTTACATTACCCCCCACAAGACCAAACTAACTTCAGCTCAGAAGGACTGACAAATCACTATTTTCTTGCTGTGATGTGTGAGTACAATGTTGTTCTAGGATTATTTCCGGTGAGTTCCATTTTTCTAAAAGTGTGCTCTACATGGACCATGTAGGTGCATGTTTAAACTGTCAATTCATAGTACAGTTTGCTGTATACTAATGACTTTTTTCTATTTGTGCAAATAAGGGTGCTCAACTTGATTTCAATGGGAACTGCACAAAATGTTCATGAATACATCAAATCATTCATTTCCACCACAAGAAAGGAGGTGCCGAGCGAATTTGGTTGATTTTGGTGGAATTGCACAAGAAGAACAGCTGGTTTATTTAGCACGAGGTGCCATGTCAATGTCCGAACTGATGGCAAACCCTGCCCATTCCACGATCGTAGGCATTTGATATTTTGGAATGGACAACCTTGTCAAATTTTGCTCATTAATTTTAGCAAGAAGACATGCGTTTGATATTTTCGAATGGGACGCCCTTTGTTGTCAGCAGCGTCGATCCATTTTTTCTTTATTCTTTAGTTGTGAAGTAAATATTGACTCTAACATGTGAATCACTGAGATGCATAATCATCGATTGTTTTGAATGTTCTCTATGAATTGTCAGGCTTGTGTGTTTGATTCCAATGTACAGGAACGCTAAAAAGCTGCTCAAACTCTTTGTACTCCTTATGTTCCTTTTTACTTCGCACATTGTGAAAGTGCGTACTTTTTTCTATAAGATTGGTCAAAGTAGAGATACTTTGACTGCAGACAAAACTTGTATGCAGACTAGAAAGGACCGGAGGGAGTAGATGTGAAACTGCTGCAAACGAGGTGATCACCCTGGGAATAATGCTAGAACGTATTGTTTTACATGTTCATCCAATGCCAGTGATACAAGAATTCAAACTAATCGAAATAAATTCATTCATACACAGTCGTATTTCATATAAACATGCCGGATTTCATTACATTTCATACATTCTTCAACTAAAAAGGGGTGCGCTGGATGTATAATTAATTAACCGAAGCTACCCACCTATGTCCGGTAGCATACAACTAAAGTGCTCAAGTTCTCTAACAAATGACTGTATCTCATGAGCTTGCTCAACCACGGAGAGGTCTTCAGTCATCCTGTAATCAAAGAATTGCTCCATGATGTACAGCTCAGTGCCAGCAACCGGAGGGTAGCAGCGGTGGCCTTACTTGGACCCAAGCGGCGGTGACCTACCGTGTTCTACTCTTCCTTGGTTTCTATGTGGCACGGCCTTGTTGGCAACGGGGCGGGGCCTCAGCGGAGCCGGCGATGTCCTTTGTCGCGTTGTCGGCGGGTGGCGCCTTGGCGGAGCGGGGGAAATCCTCCCCCTCGTTGCCGGCAAGGTGGGGCCTCGGCAGAGCCGGCGGTGTCCTCTGCCTCATTGTTGGCACCGCGGGGCCTTGGTGGAGCCGGCGGTGTCCTCTGCCTTGTTGTTGGCACCACGGGGCCTCGGCGGAGCAGGGCCTCATCGACGCCAGCGGAGCGGGGACTCGTTGGAGCCGGCATTGTTCTCTGCCTCATCCTCGGTCTTGCCAAACAGTGCCTCGCCCACTTCATCGCCCTCTTTGTAGGCTGCCGTAGCCTCTGCCACCTGCATGCGGTACCGCCAACGCTCGAGGCTGCCCTCGCGGATGGAGCGGTACGAGTCAAGCAGCGCCTTCTGCTCCGCCCGCTCAGCGGCGATCTGCTCCTCCGCCTGCAGGTGCTCCTGGAGGACATGGTGGTTGTAGGCGGCGTCGGCCTGCGCCTCCCGGAACTGATCCTCATGCTTCTGCCTCACCATGTCCATATATTGGGCATGCGCCTCGCCGATGGTCATGGTGCAATGCACTGGCGAGGATGGCGCGGAGGAGGGGGTTGGCGCCGGATCGTCGACTACCATGTTCTCCATTAGGACGTCGTCATCCTCCGGCTGCCTGCCGGCCAGCCAGTCGGCAGCAATGGCTGCCATCTCCTTGTGGACCATCGTCCGCCCGTCCCGAAGAGTGCTAGAGTGCGAGGAAGCCACGATGGGCAGTAGTGGTGTGGACAGGAGAAAGGGAATGAATGTGGATGACTGCGGCTATGGCCGGCGCATCAGTTTATATAGCAATGGCGGGCGGCGGAGGGATGGTCATGTGGCACCAGAGTAGCCGCCCCGGCAACCACGTATCATGAATGTCGGCGGCAGAAGGACGGGCGGGCGACACTTGTGACATTTGAAGGCGGAGCAATCGCCTGCACCGGGAAGCGGGGCGGGCAGCGCTGACCGTTTCGGGCAGAAAGCGCGCGCGGGCGAGGGAGGCGGTCTTGGTGGGCCAGGGCAGCAGACTCGTGCTTGGCAGCGGGTCGGTCCAACAGCCAGACTTGCTGGCTCGCCAGCTAGCTCGCCGAGCTGAGCGACGACAATCAGACGATGGACGTAGCTTCCGACTAGGAGCCGAGCCACTGTCCAAGCCGGTTCATGCCGTGTTCACCATAGAGCAGGTGCGGCCGCACTTCGACGCCCTAATGGCGGAAGAGCTACCAGCGCAAGAGGACTTGTGCTGCAACCTCCGTCTCCTCAACGAGAACCGGTGAACAAGCGAACAACAATGCCATCGCGGGCATGTGGCCCTATGATCCTGGCTTCCTGAATGAGCAGCAGGCGCTGTATCAGACCATCCGTAGGGCCCGTGAGGCCCTCTCCGTCGTCCTTCGAGTTGTTGCGCTCGTTGTGGCGCCACCGTCTCGCGTTCTCAACATGGTCAACAGACATGAGGATGAGGAGATGACTTTACTTGGAGAGGATGACAGTGGGGACCCACCAGGGCCATAGCCGCACGTACACAAGTGCCTCCTTATTAGTATATAAAACTATATTTTTTTTCTTCCTCCTAGTTTCCTGACATCACGGTCCCACACCATTGTCAACCTATGTAGTCAATAAACGAGAGAATTGCACAAGAAGCGGCCGACAGTTGGGACCAAGCAGCTCGAGCATTATTTGTGTTTTTGAGGTGTAAGCACTGTAGAGTTTTTCTTCAGCGATGTTTAGCCCAGATATTAATTTTTCTCCTCTGAACTACAACAAGAAACATCGCTGCAGGTATTAAATGGGCGGGCTGTGGCCCATCTAGCCTAGGCCAGATATCCAGCCCACATATTAATTTTTTTCAAGCTGAAAATGGCTAGCCCAGCTATACTTTTTTTAGGAATACCCAAGCAAGGTCAAGTTATTATTCTCCGCCCCACTGGGCTGTAAATCTTTCCTAGGAGGGATGCATTAGGCTTAACAAGAAAATGGGCTTTAAGAAATAATAAATGAGATGTACTTATAAAAACTGGGCAGTAACTATAAAAAATGTACCAAACACGTAATTACTTTATAAAATATTATTTTTGGATATTGAAAATTTTAATTTCATTAATTGTTGCGAGCGCAAAGTTTCGTTGGATTTTTACGTAATATAAATTTATATTGAAATTGTGTTTAATCTAACTAGAAATTTTGGGATAAAAAAATTTCTGATCCCATCAAAATGTGGGAAATTTTATTGAATTCTATTTTGAACGGTTGGTTGAAATGGGCTGTACTTTTAACAAACTGTAAATGGGCTGTAGTAAATTCCATTAGAATTCAAAAATTGGCTGCACATTCTTACAAATTTCAAATGGGCTATAAGTTCTCTGCCACACACTTGTGGCCTTACTAAGTTGACGTGTCCCCTCAAAAAATAGAGTTGACACGTATGCAAGGCTTTGTCAACTTATAGTCAACACACGGTTCTGGCAGCAGTGGTTGTTGGATGTCCATCCAACGGATGTCGTGCTTCTTCTTCAATCTCGGATATTCTAGCTTCACCCGCCCAAAAAATGATTCCTCCCCCTGACATCTGGGGCGCATCGTTCCGGAAGCTGACCTGTGGGCCTACTAAGTTGACGCGTACCAAGGGCTTTGTCAACTTAGTCAATATAAACGATTCTAGCTGCAGTGACCGTACGATGTCCATCCAACGGCCGCCGTGCTTCTTCAACCTCTGGTCTTCTTGCTCTAGCCGCCCAAGGAAGCGCCGATCGTGCCACCTGCTCCTGCCTCCCGTGGCCGGCTGTGCTGCCATGGAGGCCTCACCGCCCCCTACTATTCCCACCGCTGGCCAGGCCATCCCTCCACTCACCCACACCCCCTGTTATTCTACGGCGACGGCAGCCTCACACCGTAGACAAATCAGTGAACCCTCGTACTCCTCTCTGCGTGGGTATCCACTGCCGCGTCTTCCCCGGCTCAGCGTCGTCCCCTTCCAAGGCCTCGCCATCGTCCACCGTAGTGGTGCTCTCGGCGCGGCGTGGTCAATGTGGTCAACGACCGACTTTCATTGAAAGAGTACTGTATGTGGAGAGGCTAACAGTTTGGTCCACGACAGCCGCAAGGAAGTGCCTCCTTATTACGCGCAAAATAATTATTCCTCCACCTGACAGCGGGGACCCACCGGACGGGCCACCGTATTTCTAAAAAAACGTTTCCCTCCTGACTGCTTGGACACACCAGCTACATCTTCGCACGCAAGGAAGTGCGTCCGGGCAAAAAAAATATTCTCCCCCTGACTGCCCTGACCCACCAGTTACATCTTCACACGCAAGGAAGTGCTTGATAGTCGGGACCCACCTGGTCGAAGCGTACGTAGCATTGTCATTCTGGTCGCGAACATGTACGTACATACTGGTCCATGTAGAGGGATGCACGTGTGGTAGTAGAGGCGCGCACGTAGCATGTACACGTACGTACAATGGCCAATGTGCAAGAAAGAAAATACGGCCACGTACGTACATACAGGCAGGGTCTCGAATGCCTACTCGCGCATACATACGGCTAGGGCTCGTGTACATGGCTGGGTCAGAACGGAGAAACTGCGTCGTCATCGTGTTCATGGGGAGCCAACCGGCTGGGTCAGAACGGAATGCGTCGTCGTGTTCATCGGGAGGGCTTGGACGGAACAGCCAATGGAAACGAGGCCTGGCGTACCGCAGAACAGAGGAAAAGGCCTTGCGTTCGACCGACCACGTTCGGAACGGGATCCTGTTCATCGGGAGGGGTCTGGCGTACCTCAAAACGGAGGAAACGAACCTCCTACGGTCGAAACGGGGGTCCTGTTGATCGAGAGGGGTGTGGCGTACTGCAAAACGGAGGAAACGGACTTGTGTTGGAGCGCTACGGTCGAAACAGGGGTCCTGTTCATCGGGAGGGGTGTGGCGTACCGCAAAACGGGACTCCACGGGATACTGTTCATCTCCACCGTCGACCCCCTCTAGCCTCCATGGGCTACTGTTCATCAACCGTCGACCTCCTCGAGCTTCCACATGCGACTGTTCATCCATGGGCTCCTGTTCATCCAGCCTCCATCGTGCGCTACTCCACCGGTTACTGTTCAACCAGCCCTCTCCACGGGCTCCTGTTCAACCACCCCTCCACGGGCTACTGTTCATCCAGCCCTCCACCGTCTACTGTTCATCCAGCCCTCCACGGGGTGGTACTGTTCATCCAGCCCTCCAAGGGGTCCTCTTCATCCAGCCCCAACCAGCTCGATCGATCGGGGTCCTGTTCATCTAGAGGCAACACCACGGGGTCCTGTTCATCCACCCCCACTGGGAATTGTTCATCCAAACCCCCCAGCAATGCTCACTGTTCATCCAGAGGCAGCATCGATTGGCTTCAGTTTGGAGCGGTAGCGAAGGAATCGCTCGATCAGGTTCAGTTAACAGCCATCGATCGATCGCTTGGGTTCAGTAACGCGTAGCCTGTAGTGCAATCGCTCGGGTTCAGTAGGTGAACGCCTCGCTCGGGTTTAGTTAGAGCCCAACGCCTCGCATCCACGCGTGTGCATGTACGAGAGAAACGCGCATCGCTCGGCCCTGACCACCCACCGTAACCGGGAACACCCCGATATTTTCCTCGCCCTCGCTTCTACCATGGTTTTTTCCGCAATGGATGTCCCAAATAATGTCATGCAGCTGTGTCTCCGGCCCGCCTAGGATGAAAAGACTATTTTCTGTCATGATTTTTTGTCATAGAAGTAGGAGCCCACCACACCTATGATGATATCGGGTTTTGTCACAATTATCGTCATAGAAGTGTCATAAGTATGACAGATTTTTTTTCGTTCGGCCCAAAATGTCATAGATGTGTCTTTTTTTTGTAGTGCTTCCGCGATGTTCTGATTTTCTTTCACCTCCATCCTCAAGATATCAGACCCAATTCCATTTCAAATATCTATAATTTCCAAGTCTTCTGCGAAGTGTATCTTCAAGAGGAACCTAGCGTTGAACTTTTCAGAGAATACTTTTACCTGAACCGCCAGAACGAGTTCACCGACGGGCCCAGCTTAGAGCTTGGGGGAGTCTCAATTCAACATCAAAGAGATGCCATTTTTCCTTCTGCCATGCTTCCAAGTCATCCTAAGGACTAGAATCAAACTTGGTTCTATTGTCAAGATACGTCTCCAGCTGGAGAAAACCCCTTGCCGGGTTATCATGCCCGCTAGCTCAGCCCAACGCACCCTCTTCTAGACCGGCTCACCACTGCTAAATGAGCCACTACTGGCCAACGGTTTGGCTGGCGTGGACCTGGTCCATTGTTGGGTTGCTCGGAGAGTTATGCCCTTGAGCCACCGGCCCGGCTTAATCTACGCCTACTCTGGTGATGTCAAAGATCCACAGCGCCATTGCCAAGTATGCTTGACTAATAAAGCAATTAATGACATGACCAAGACCTTTCTTGGGGAAAGCTTGGAAAGCTACAGCAAAGTGGGGTTGAACCCTTTTTGCAAACTTAACCCGCCACCAGATGTAAGTCCTTCAATCCATCTGTTTTTGCTCACTTTTTATATAATCTGCAAATCCCTTATCTTCCTGTCAATTACACAGGCTGGATCTGCCTTTTGGAAGAAGAAGTATGACAAGAAGGCAGCAAAGAAAGCCAGGGCTAAGACTAAAGCCCTCAAGAAGAATAAGAAGAAATCAACCATCTCAGAACTGTCTAATTTAGATGATGACGATGATTCGGAGGTAGACCTTGATTCTCTTGGCTTTTTTCAATTATCTTATTGACACCGATTGCTATCATGATGATGCGGAAACCAGCCAGGCGGGTGATGAAGAGGTAACTATTATTTCCTCCGACTCAGAGCCTTTGCCAAGACAGAAAATTCGACAAGTAACCCGGAAAGTAAGGTTTTCTCACCCCTTAGCTTACTTGGACCCCAACTTTATTTTGAAGCAACAACAACATGAGAACCGACGCAGAAATCGGACCATCGGAGGTGGAGAGTTATCCTCCGGGTTACCAAACACACCAGCCCCGCGCAAACGCTGAAACGAGGTGCCTCAGAATTTAAACTACTTTTATCCAAAGGCGGGTCTTATTCGCCAACCACTTAATCCTTCCGACTCAAATTATCAGGGTACTTCCCTTTCTTCTTCTGGCGATTCATCTCAGACCCAGCTGCCGGTTTTCAAGACTACCCCTGGGTAACCATCTTTTCCTTCATTATTTAACACTTGTAAACATATACTAACTTCTTCAAATTTTTCTTGCAGTGGGATGGCAAAGCCTAGTAAGAAGGCAAGAACAAATAAACCAGCCGAAGACCCAAAAGCTCATGAGTCGGAGAAGAAAGCACCTGTGTCTGAAGCCTCTGTGCGACACCTGGAGGAAATTGCTGATGACCCTCCACCATAGAACCCTGGCGCCTCCACCGACCATGTGAACATTGATCCCTTGGGTGCTAAGACGCCAAGACCAATCAAGCCTTCTGATCAAAATACTGAAGATGTTCTGATCACCGGCACCGGCTTCCAAGAACCGGGGAATTGCACTGTCCTGGCAACACACTCTGCCAAGGAAGAATTAATTGAGAAGCGCAAGGTCAAGTTTGACATGGCCAATTATTCTCATCTGAGCATCAGTGAAGTACCCTCCGGCTACCTCAATAAAGTGCACACTAGCCGTGATCTTGAGATTGATATGGTCAAATAAATGCACTACAAATATGAGGTACAAACTTTTGCTTTATCTGTTTAAGCTATATTCCCATAGCGCCCAAGTCTTAGCCATAGGAACAATTTGTAATGACTATGGCAAGGAGTTCAACCATTATGTTATATTAACAACTTCGAACCGTAGCCCCCATGAACCGGCTTGTCTTGAAAAAAGATGAGCCAGATCAGTTTTATATCTTCTGAATAAAATCTCATCTCATAGCCCTCACAGGCCGGGTTATCTTGGACAAAAGATGAACCGGTTTTGCTTGTTACTGCTTTATAAAAGAACTTCTGCCCCCATTAGCCCCCAAGTGCCAAGTGCTATTGCTTGCAAAGGGCTTGGGACTTTTCTGTATTATAGTGTGACATAGCTGCTGATAATTGTTCAACCTTTTGCTTACAGGAGGCCTCAACTCAATTTCATTCTCAATTGGCTGATTTAAAGACCCAACTCGAACTAGAAGAAGCTGAGACTCGGAAAGCTGACTCCGAGTTCAAATTTAGCTTGGAGGAAACAGAAAAGCGCAAAACCGGTTTTGATGCAGAGAGAACCGCATGGGCTGAAGAAAATACTGCCTCAGTGCAGAGAGCAGAAAACGATGAAGCCTCCTTGGAAGAGGTCACCACAGAACTTACCGGCTTAAAACATCATATTAGATAGATGACTGCCGCTATTTTTGGTAAGTAATACTTAGATATTGTGATCAATTCCAATTCTCAACCTTATAAGCCACTAGATGACTTAACTATGTATTTTCTTTGAATAGGCTCCACGAGTACCAATCTTGGCCAAGATATGTTGATCAAACTCAAGCCAGTTTATATGTTGGTGGAAAAATTATACACAGGCGCCCAATGCACAAATAGCCACCGTCTCGCACACCAAGCAAGCACCGTCTCTCATGAGGGATGTATTAAACAAGCTTTCTATCCTACCCGCAAGAATTGAAGAAATCAAGCGGTCAGCTGCTAGACTCGGTGCCATTACAGATTTGAGCTGGGTGAAGGCATGGCAGGCAGAATTAGACCTGGCCGAGCTGGCCACTAGCTGCCCTAGTTTCAAAGAGGATGGGTCTCCTTTTGATCAGAAAGACTTTGTTGCTTGCGTGAAAGAGATGCGTCCACTAGCAAGTAAACTCGCTGAAGAAACTTACCTTGCAAGATATCAGGCGGCTTACGGAGCAGACAACTCAAAGATGAAGATGCCGGCTTACGATGTTGTGGATCTTATCCCTCCAATCCGTAAGCATACTTTTGCTCTTGAAATCGATCCGTCTGAACTTACCGATGATGAAGCTAAGTTTCAAGATTTGATTGACATCGATTGGTCATCCCCTAACTTCCAAATGATGGAGGAAGAAGAGAACCGGCGCAGGATGACTCGGAAGCCTCAACCCACCAAGATCAGGAGACTTGATCCATGGGGCAGTTCTTTAATCCGCATCACCATACCGTGCTTTAAAAACACTTAAATCATTTGGCCTCGGGGAGCCATGTAATAGTCTAGATGAAATACCATGATCTGCCATGCCATTGTGCATGTTTATTTGCATAATACTTTTGAACCGCTGATCTGATGTTGAAGATCTGCTACTTATGCTTATAAAATCATCAATCATGTAGACCATGTTTATCATATTCCTTGCACACATGCAGATAACATGGTGCCTTGGCGGTTTACCCCAGGGCGGGTCATAATGCCCCATATAAAACCCACTGGTGACTGTATAGTCCATGACCTGGGCGGATTTATCAAACCTCATTTATTCATAACAAGTAAATAACATACTTGTGATATTTGTTCATGCTGTCGGCTTACCATGCCATAGGCAGTAAGGGTAACAACCCAAAGACTTAGAGCGCAGTGCCCTATTCAACATATTCATACTGCCGGCTTACAACGCCATATGCAGCAAGGGTAACATCCCAAAGGCATCGAGCATAGAACTCCAAGTGCATAATCAAAGCACACTAGTGACTTATCATCTAAAGCCAGTCCGGGTTATCAAAACTCCAGAGAGATTCAAATATGAACCATAAGGATCAAGGCATCATGGCCCGAATCAATTTTAAACCATATATCAATATGGTACAAAATATGAACCTCAAAAAATGTTTAAAGTAAATATAAATCAGAAAAACCAAGGCCTTCATAGACTGCCAAGCCTCAATATCAAGTGCTATTCAAAGGGCCGCACAGCCACTGAGTTAATCCTTAATTCAAACCTGTAAGCCGGGCCTCACATGACCAATCGCTATTTTAACTTTGACAAGTTCATGGTCTTTATAAGATTGACTGTCAAGTGTATGGTGAGTCATTCCAGGATTACCTGGTCGGAGTGGCAGACTTATAAAGGCAGGATAACCCAGAGTTTTGGTGAATACACCTGGCGTCCAAGCCTATCAGAAGGGTAAACATATAGGTATGTTCATTAAACAGGAAGCCCCCAAGTGATCTATTAACAAGCCATCAAGGCAGGTTACCTATGTTTGAACTGCATAGTGTAGCAAGTTCTCTTTGGTAACTGTTTACCTTAGGCAGAAAACCCCCAAGTCAATTCAACAAGGCATATAAGCCAGATCAAAGGGTAGTCATAGCTATGCTCAATGAGCAGGAAGCCCCGAAGTAACTTGCAATCAAGGCATAGAAGCTGGATCAAGAGGGTAGTCATAGCTATGCTCAATGAGCAGGAAGCCCCCAAGTGATCTTATGAACTAACAATAAAGACTCATATTCTTAGAAATGAAATGATAGAGGCCCTAAATTATCAGGGACGCCGGCTTTATTATACTAATCATAATATATACATTGATAGAAGTATGTACATAACAAGAGCCGGTGGCTCAGGTGTAATAAGGCCAAAGATGAGCAATATTGCACGGCCGGTGGGTCTCCTCCTCCGACTTGCATGAGTCCTTGTGGTCTCGAACATCGATAAGGTCATATGACCCGTTGTTCATATTTTTGCTGACCACAAAGGGCCCTTCCCAAGTTGGGGATAACTTGTGGATGTCTGTTTGATCCTGGATGAGCCGAAGCACCAAATCACCTTCTTGAAAGGTCCTGGTTTTAACCCGACGGCTATGATAACGACACAGTTCTTGCTGGTAAATCGCCGAACGAGCCGCCGTAAGGTCACGCTCCTCATCCAGAAGGTCAAGAGCATCCTGACGTGCTTTTTCATTATCAGCTTCAACATAAGCCGCCACACGGGGCGAGTCGTGACGGATGTCACTAGGGAGAACCGCCTCTGCTCCGTAAACCATGAAGAAAGGCATCTAACCCGTAGATCTGTTGGGGGTAGTATTGATACTCCATAGTACTGAAGGTAACTCCTCCACCCAACAACCCGGCGTCCTCTGCAAAGGGACCATAAGCCGGGGCTTTATGCCTCTCAAGATTTCTTGATTGACTCTTTCAGCTTGACCATTGGACTGGGGGTGGGCCGTAGATGAACCATCAAGACGAATATGTTCATGTTGACAAAATTCTTTCATAGCACCTTTATACAGATTGGTGCCATTATTAGTGATGATGCTATGATGGTATCCAAACTGAAAAATCACCTTTGTGATGAATTGAACCGCCGTTGCTGCGTCACACTTGCTGACCGGCTCTGCCTCAACCCACTTTGTAAATTTGTCAACTGCCACCAAGAGGTGAGTCTTTTTGTCCTTGGATCTTTTAGATGGTCCAACCATATCTAGCCCCCAGACTACAAACAGCCAAGTAATTGGAACCATCCTCAATTCTTGAGCCGACACATGAGCTCGTCTTGAAATTTTTTGACAACCATCACATTTACTGACCAAGTCCTGTACATCAGCATGAGCCGTCAGCCAATAGAATCCATGACGAAAAGCCTTAGCCATGAGAGACTTAGAGCCGGCATGATGGCCAAAATCTCCTTCATTAAACTCTCGTCGAATCTCACAGCCCTCCTCAGGAGAACACACAACGTTGCAACGCCCCTATGACACTGCATCGATGCAACTCTCCATTGACAATAGTCATTGACTTAGACTGCCGGGTTATCTGCCTAGCCAAAGTTTCATCTTGAGGTAACTCACTCCGGGTCATGTAAGCCAAATATGGAACTGTCCAATCAGGAATGGAATGAAGAGCCGCCACCAACTGTGCCTCTGGGTAAGGAGCGGCAAGATCTTCCTCCGTAGGCAATTTAACAGAAGGATTATGCAAAATATCAAGGAAAACATTAGGTGGTACCGTCTTACGCTAGCACCCTAGCCGGCTTAAAGCATCAGCCGCCTCATTTTTCCTACGATCAACATGTTCCACTTGATAACCTTTGAAATGACAAGCAATAACATCAACAACTCGACGATAAGCCGCCATGAGTGGATCTTTGGAATCCCAAGTTCCTGAAACTTGCTGAGCCACCAAATCTTAGTCGCCAAAACACCTCACCCATCTTAGATTCATCTCTTTAGCCATCCGAAGACCATGGAGAAAGGCTTCATACTCAGCTGCATTATTAGTACAAGGGAACATCAATCTTAAGACATAACAAAATTTATCACCTCGTGGGGAAGTCAGAATAACTCCAGCCCCCGAGCCTTCCAACTACCTGGATCCATCAAAGTGAATATTCCAATATGTGCTATCCGGCTTCTCCTCAGGCGTGTGCAACTCTGTCCAGTCATTGATGAAATCCATAAGTGCTTGAGACTTGATAGCTGTCTGAGGCATATACTTCAAACCATGGGTCCAAGCTCAATGGCCCACTTGGCTACCCGACCTGTGGCTTCTCTGTTTTGAATAATAATCCCAAAGGAGCAAAACTAACCACAGTGATGGGATGACCAAGGAAATACTGTTTCAACTTATGGCTAGCCATGAACACGCTTTATATCAGCTTCTGCCAATGCGGGTATCTCTGTTTAGATTCAATGAGTACCTCACTGACAAATAAACCGACCGCTGAACCAGATGTTCCTTGCTTGATTCTTTCCTTTCCACAATGACTGCTACACTGACGGCTCTGCTATTAGCAGCAACATATAACAACAAGGGCTTCTTATCTATAGGAGCTGCAAGGATCGATGGATCAGCCAACTGCTTTTTCAACGCCTCAAATGCCTGAATGGGAGCATCACTCCAGACAAAGTGATATGTTTTCTTCATCATCTGATACAGAGGGATAGCCTTTTCGCCCAAACAGCTTATAAACCGGCTTAAGGCCGCAATATGACCCGCCAGACGCTGGACATCATTAATACACGCTGGTTTAGCCAAAGAAGTGACAGCCTTAATTTTCTCCGGGTTAGCTTCAATGCCTCTTTCAGAAACCAAAAATCCCAAGAGTTTGCCTGATGGCACATTGAGGGAGTCCTGGACTAAGGGGTCCTCGGGCGTCCGACCTGTTATCCATGGGCCGGACTGATGGGCTGTGAAGATATGAAGGCCGAAGACTGTACCTGTGTCCAGATTGGACTCTCCTTGTCGTGGAAGGCAAGCTTGGCAACCGATTATGAAGATTCCTACTTATGTAACCAACTGTATGTATACCCTAGATCCTCCCGGTGTCTATATAAACCGGAGGGGTTAGTCCGGAAAGGATATACTCATTACCATAGTCATACAGGCTAGGCTTCTATGGTTTAGCCATTACGATCTCGTCGTAGATCAACTGTTGTAACACTCATATTCATCAAGATCAATCAAGCAGGACGTAGGGTATTACCTCCATAGAGAGGGCCCGAACCTAGGTAAACATCGTGTCCCCTGTCTCCTGTTACCATCGATCCTAAATGCACAGTTCAGGACTCCCTACCCGAGATCCGCCAGTTTTGACACCACATTGGTGCTTTCATTGAGAGTTCCACTGTGCCATCGACGAAAGGTTGGATGGCCCTTCAATCGTCTATAGCGACGCTGTCCAAGGAGAAACCTTCCTCCCCGGACAGATTTTCGTGGTCGGCGGCTTCGTACTGCGGGCCAACTCGCTTGGCCATCTGGAGCAGATCGATAGCTACGCCCCTGGCCACCAGATCAAATTTGGAAGCTTGAACTCCGTCGCGGAAATCCGTGGAGACTTGATCTTCAATGGATTTGAGACCGCAGTGATTGCTCCCCCTCACCCCAATGAACATGACTTAAATCTGTCATCGGACCAGATTCGGGAGATAGCCCTTGTTGCTGCAACGGCCTAAGAACTGGAGCAGATCATGCCATCCGAAGCCACAGAGTCCGTGGCGTTGGAGCCACACACGGACTCGGCACCTCGCAATATTTGTGCCAATGGAACTCCGGATTCGTCTCCGGCTATAAGTCCCGGACCGAGTACGCCTGCGGACACCGAGCTGGATCAGTTATCGATTTTCGAATTTAGAGCCGCAGACATCTTCGAGCACTCACCTTTGGGTGATGTGCTAAACTCTTTAAAGAACTTGTCCTTGGAGAAGGACTCACAGCCGAACTACGTTCGGTTCGAGCCAGAGGCTGATGATGGGAAATTTTGTTTCCCACCCGCCGCCCACTTCATAGCCACTGTCGATGACTTAACCGACGTGCTCGATTACGGCTCCGAAGACATCGACGGTATGGACGACGATGCCGACCAGGAGCAAGGCCAAAACCCGCCATTTACTGGATGTCGGACGGCCACCTCTTCATATGATGTGTACATGGTTGACACACCTAAAAAAGCTAGCGACGATGACAAAGGAGATCCAGTTGCGAATAAACCTTCTGAGACACAGTCCAAGCGTCGGTGCCCTAAACACCGCTCTAAGCCTCATCGCTCAAATGACAGAAACACTGGCACCGGAGAGAATAGTACTCTGGGCGACACCGAAAGGAATGAAGACCCTGTCGGGGCTGCATCCGAACAGGAGGAACAAGAAAACCGGCAAGATAACCCTGATAATCAGACCATTCCCAATGACCCAGACGATGATAGTGATCGTCCAGTCTCCGAGGATGATGAGAGCCTCGGCAATGAGGAAATCATCATGCTTGAGGCACCCCTCGAGCAGGAGCGCTTCAAGCACCAGCTAATAGCCACTACAAGAAGCCTGAAGAAGAAGCAGAAGCAGCTTCAAGCTGATCAAGAGCTGCTCATTGATAGGTGGACTGATGTCCTGACAGCCGAAGAATATGGCCCCAAGCGCCCAGCCAAGAGTGACCCAAAGCGTAGACTGCTACCTCAGTTCGATGAGGAGGCACCAAATTCCATACCTCCCTCACGCAATGCGGACCGACCACCACGCGGTCGGGATAGTGCGGCGGACCGACTATCCCGCGATCGGGATAAAGCGGCAACTCAGGCCGAAAAACAGCCCACCCCACCACCTCGCAAAAACAGGGACAAAATAGCTTAGGATCGTACATACGACCTTCGGCAGGAGCTGGACAGTAGAGCAGAACACACCAGATCAATCTGCGTATCGCGAGGACGCTTCCCAACTCGGGATGATGGCTACCTATTTGGGCGTGACAAACCTAGTCACACCCGGGCCGATAACAGCAGACACACTCCATCGGAGGTGCGACGTGATGCGGCCCGATATAGAGGCGCCGCACACCCTCTCTGCTTCACAGATGAGGTGCTCGATCACGAATTCCCCGAGGGGTTCAAGCCCGTCAATATTGAATCATATGACGGAACAACCGACCCTGCAATATGGATTGAGGACTTTATTCTCCACATCCACATGGCCCGTGGAGACGACCTCCACGCCATCAAATATGTCCCACTGAAACTCAAAGGGCTAGCTAGACACTTGCTGAATAGCCTGCCCGAGAATTCCATGGGCAGCTGGGAGGACTTGGAAGAGGCCTTTCTTGACAACTTCCAAGGTACATATGTCCGGCCACCCGATGCCGATGACTTAAGCCACATAGTTAAACAACCTGGAGAATCAGCCAGAAAATTCTGTACTAGGTTCCTAACCAAGAAGAACCAGATCATTGACTGTCCGGATGCCGAAGCCCTAGCGGTCTTTAAACACAGCATCTGTGACGAATGGCTAGCACGCCACCTCGGCCAAGAAAAGCCAAAGTCCATGGCAGCCCTTATGACACTCATGACCCGCTTTTGCGCGGGTGAGGACGGCGGGCTGGCTCATAGTAAAAACACAGTCAGCGAGACAGGCCCCTCCGAGGCCAAGAACAGCTCCGGAAAGATCCGGCGCAACAGACACAAATGCTGAACCAATGGTGAACACACCGATGACACCACCGTTAACGCCGGATTCAGCGGCTCCAAGTTCGGACAGTGAAAGAAGCCCTACAAAAGGAACAACGAGGGACCATCCAACCTAGATCGCATACTCGATCGTCCGTGCCAGATACATGGCACCCCAGACAAACAAGCCAATCACAACAACATAGACTATTGGGTTTTCAAACAAGCTGGCAAGTTAAATGCCGAAAACAAAGAAAAGGGATCACAAAGTGAGGACGAGGACGAAGAGCCCGGCAGCCGAACACTGGAGAGCAGCAGAAATTTCCCCCTCAAGTCAAAATGGTGAACATGATATACGCTACACACATCCCCAGAAGGGAGCGCAAGCGAGCACTTAGGAACGTCTACGCGGTAGAGCCAGTCGCCCCAAAATTCATCTGTGGTTGTCATTCCCGATCACCTTCGATCATCGAGATCACCCAACTAGTATCCGGCATGGTGGTTCAGCCGCAATGGTCTTCGACCCAATCATCGACGGATTTCACCTAACACGAGTCCTAATGGACGGTGGTAGCAGCCTCAACCTGCTCTATCAGGATACAATGCGGAAGATGGGCATTAATCCCTCACAAATCAAACCCACAAAGACTACCTTTAAAGGAGTCATACCAGGCGTTGAGGCCCGCTGCACGGGCTCAATCATGCTGGAGGTGGTCTTCGGTTCCCCGGACAACTTCTGAAGCAAGGAGTTAATCTTCGATATCGTCCCCTTCCGCAACGGTTACCACGCACTACTCAGACGAACCTCGTTTGCTAGATTCAATGCGGTGCCACACTATGCTTATCTCAAGCTGAAGATGTCCGGTCCACGCAGCGTCATAACAGTCAACGGAAACACAGAACGCTCCCTCCGGATAGAGGAGCACACCGCCGCCCTAGCAGGAGAGGTACAAAGTGGCCTTCTCAAGCAGCATCATAGTCTGGCTGCCGAGCCCCTCGACATCATTAAGAGGGTCCAGACTACACTGCAACAGGACAGCGCGGCTCGTCAAGAGCTCGATTAGCAATTCGGCCTCCGTCCCAATCCCGATGAGGTAGTGGCATTCATACCACGCGTCCATAACTACGCACTCAAAATTCCATGGGCGTCGACGGAGGCACAAGCTATCCCGGGATCCATGGTTCGGCCAGACCGATCCCGAACACACATATAACTTTACTATCTCCTTTTCCCTTGTTTCAGGTTTCTCCTATGGGGGCCTCCTTTGGCGGCCTGATTAACAATCCCGCCAAAGGACAAACACACCGGATTGACACGGAGCACAGGCGTACATGGGAAGCCCTAGAGGCTAACCGTTTTTCAGGACCCACATGCAATCCGCCTTCGGGTATGGCATGTCAAATAGCCGGTTGCTTATTGCATTATTTTGTACCAATGTGCTTGGATGCATTAACCCAACTATAATGGAAACAGTTCATGATCGAAGTTCAAGGGCTGCGGATCCTATCTATGTTTTCCTTTATATTACTCATTTCCTAGCAGCCGTACACTCTGGTACGTTTCATATTTGCCAGGGGCTCACCATCGCCCCACAATACGGCAACAAAGTCTGAACAATCTCTAAAGATAACTTCGGCACCCCGAATTTGGCATTATATGCATTGGCTCCGAATCATGTCTTTGGTCAATAGTTGGGTTGCCCGGCTCCTGTGCTTGCTACCCTATGTTCCGCTAAATCGGCTAGGGTAGTAAAGGGAGAACTACTGTGATTGTGCCCTGGCCTTGACCAGATGAGCACCTCAATAGAGAAAGCCAAAAACTGACTATCATTATACGGCGAGAGCCGGTCAGCTGTTCGAGAGTCACATATTGTCGGAGATTTTTTCTGCATTATGCGAAAGATCGGCACTTCCTGATCAGATGCTGACAACACCCTGGTTCGAACCAGGGGCTGCACCTACACTTTATTATAAAACTCCTATAGCTAAGTGAGGGCGTTTAAGCCGTACAGTCTGATTGCCTTGTTCGTTGCGCTAAACAACTCCTTCAAGGACCATATAATTGGATCAATATTGTTTAGATTCCATCCCGAACACCTGCATACTACCTACGTGATGGCAGAACCCGACGACTGGCCAACCCTCAGATTACATACAACACGGCCGCACAGGAGGAAACAATTCAAAGCATAACAAAATTACATTACAAAATAGGCTTTGTTCTCATAATACAAGGCAAAGGCAACATGAATACATTTATTCAAATACAATGTCCTGCAAACATTGTGCTGCCGCAAGGCAAGACCCCTCCAGGACATCCGCAAAATGCCGTTCGGGTGTGCGGTGTTCCTTGCCCTCTAGTGGCCCTCTGATCACCTCGACGGCGTCCATCTTCGCCCACCACATCTTGCAACGGGTGAAGGCCATGCGCACACCTTCAACGCCGGCCGAGCGCTTGATGACGTCCAGCCGAGGACAGACGTTCACCATCCGCCTCACGAGTCCGAAGTAGCTGCTTGGCACAACTTTCGCTGGCCATAGCCGGATTATGAAATCCTTCATGGCTAATTCGGCCACCCTATGCAGCTCCACCAGCTGTTTCAGCTGATCGGTGAAGGACACAGGATGCTCTGGCGCCACATACTGCGACCAGAATAGCTTCTTCGTAGAAACCCCTCCTTCGGCTCGGTAGAACTCCGCGGTGTCTAATACACTGCATGGTAAATCCGCAAAAGCACCTGGGGAACTCCGAACCCGGGTTAGTAAAAGTTACTACTTCTCTGCATACTTGCTTTGCATCTTAAATGCCTTACCCGCCATGATCTTCTTGGCCTCCTAGATCTCCTGGAGGGCAGCCTGGGCCTCATTCCGTGCGGTCTCCGTGCTCTGACGAGCCTTGGCGAGTTCAGTCCCTTGAACCGACGCATCATGCTCCAAGGCTTCACATTTCTTGACCAAATCCTAGAGCTCCTGCTAGATTTCTTTGACCCAGGCCTTGGACTTCTTACGGGCGGCTTGCTGCTGGACAGCCTTCTCCTCGGCCTTGCCCAGGGCCTTCTTCAGGGCCTCGACCTCGGTCGCAGCTCCTGCACATATTACGACACAGCGGTCAATATACAGCGCCTATCCTTTCTAAACACGCGCCAAGTCGTCACTCACCTTGCTTCTCCTGGAGCCGAACCTTAACCTCGCCGAGCTCGTTCTCGGTCCGCTCCAGCCTCTGCCTCAGCTCAGAGACTTCGGTAGCATGGGAGGTCACAGCCAATAGCGATGCCTGCTTATTCATACATATTACGTTAGTCTCCTACAACAGAAGATTGATCCTCTGTCCGGTTCTTCTAGCCGAACACCGGACAGTGTCTCAGGGGCTACTGGCTACACGGGGTTTTTCTTTTTCTTACCTCGAAACCTGTCAATAGGCTAATGCAGGCTTCATTCAGTCCACTCTTGGCGGACTGAATCTTCTTGATCACCGCACCCATAAGGACACGGTGCTCGTCCATGATAGAGGCGCCTCGAAGCGCCTCCATCAGGTTATCCGGAACCCCTGGATGGAAAAGGGCCACCGGTGGAAGCGACGCATCCCTCTCCTTCAAAGGGGGCTGCTCGCCTGACTCCAGAGCCATATGGGCCTCCAGAATCGTATTTGGCTGAGGGCCGAACTGGATGCGGCCCTCTATGCCAATCTCCATGGGGATCGACTCCCCCATGTGTCCGGCAGTGGAGGTCTCGCCTTGTGGCGCCTCCTGGATAGCATCCCGGGCTCCTCCCCGGTTCGGAGCGGTCCTCCGGGATAACACTTCGGTGTCGTCCTTGGCCCCGAGGGAATAAGAAGGCGGTGGCGACATGCTTGCCATCTCCGACGGAGCCAACGAACCTCCAGATGAGGATCACTGGATAAGGTCGCAGGCCGGACTGCAATAGCACAATTAACTATGTCATGATAATGAAGAGAAAGGGTCGGATGTGCGCCTGAGCGAGCCATGTCACTTACGATGTGGCCTGGGGCTTAGTGCAGGGGCGTATCTCCGGACTGCTATCAACGTCCCACACTGTGTTGACCGTCTAGGATGCTCTTCCCCTTCTTGGGCGTTTCCGCCTCAGGATGAGCCAAAGCCGCCCTCTTCTTCTTCCTCTCCTTAGGGGGAGGGTTGTTTTCCTCCTCCTCCTCCTCTTTCTCGCCATTGTCCTCAGGGACAGAGGAATGGGCTTCGTCGTCTTCGGACGTTACATCTGAAGTGCCCTTGCGACGGGGGCCACTCTTGGCCCCCTTGGCCTTCTTCTTGGCCTTCTTCTCCGGTGCCTTATAAGGCACCGGCACCTGCATCTTCGCTAGACGCGGGATGACCGGTTCTTCAGATAGCGGAGCCGGACACTGGATCCGCTTCGCCCTCTCCATCCAGTCCTAGAAATGCAATGATAAGCTCAGACATCATCCTTGAAACGATTAAGTTGGGGATACATCAAAAAATAGCATACCTCAGTAGAGAGGTTTTTACAATCGTGACCACGGTCTGAATCTGTGGCCGGTGGTTTCTCGTTGCCCTTAAAGAGCAACTTCCATGCACCTTCGTGAGTAGTCTCGAAGAGCCTCACCAGGGTCTGATCCTTCTTCGGGTTCAACTCCCATAGCGGACGGCTTTGGCGCTGGCACGGAAGGATCCGGCGAACCAGCATCACCTGGATCACATCAACGAGCTTGACTTTCTTGGTTGACATGCTCTGAACGCGCGTCTGCAACGCTATCACCTCGTCAGGGGAACCCCATTCCGGACTCTTCTCGACCCAGGAGGTGAGTCGCATGGGAGCGCCGGAGTGGAATTCGGCAGCTGCGGCCCAGGTGGTGCCGCGAGGTTCTGTGATGTAGAACCACTACTTCTGCCACTCTTTCACTGTGTCCACAAAAGTGCCTTTGGGCCAGGATATGTTGGATAGCTTGCTCACCATAGCTCCTCCGCACTCCACGTGCTGGCTGTCCACCACCTTCGGCTTCACGTTGAAGACTTTGAGCCACAACCCGAAGTGGGGTTGGATGCGGAGTAAGGCCTCACACACAATGATAAATGCCGAGATGTTGAGGAAGGAATTTGGGGATAGATCATGGAAATCTATCCCGTAATAATACATCAGCCCGCGGACGAAAGGGTGGAGTGAAAAGCCTAGCCCGTAGAAGAAATGGGGGAGGAACACTACCCTCTTGGTGGGCTTCGGCATGGGGACAAGTTGTCCCTCGGTCGGTAGGCGGTAAGTGATCTCCTTCGCCAAGTATCTGGCCGCCCGAAGCTCCGTAATGTTCTCCTCCTTGACGGAGGAGACCATCCACTTGCCCTGACCTCTGGATCTGGACATGGTTGCTTGGGTGGGAAGGAGATGAGAACTTAGGCGCTGGAGCTCGAGATTGGAAAGGCGGAGATAGAGAGAGGGCGTGAGAGAAGAAGAGGGAATCCTTATCCCTTTATAAAGGCAATGAATATTGAATGCCTCCTCACTCGCCTTAAGATTCGCCTATTCCCAGGGGATTTATAAACGGCATGGTTGGGTTACCCACGCCCGTATTGATGAGAATACTGTAATAAGGTGGCACGATCTATGCTTCGACAAGACGTGCCAATGGAAACCGCGTCTTGAAATGTGGAGCGGCAGACGAAAAACGGTTCGAAATTATGACCGGACAGACATGATGTCGTATTGTAAAAGCTGTCAGTGGATTAGACTTGTGTCAAAATATATTTTCTCTCTACGGTTATGTATGGTGTGTATGACAGGTCCGGATACTATCATCGCATCCGAAGACTATCTTGAAGTTCGGATAGAAGGGAACCTGCCTTGCAATGCCGAAGACAATCTGCGCGCCAGACTCCTCGTCATTGAAGCCGGGTTCAGGGGCTACTGAGGGAGTCCTGGACTAAGGGGTCCTCGGGCGTCCGGCCTGTTATCCATAGGCCGGACTGATGGGCTGTGAAGATATGAAGGCTGGAGACTATACATGTGTACGAATTGGACTCTCCTTGGCGTCGAAGGCAAGCTTGGCAACCGATTATGAAGATTCCTACTTATGTAACCGACTCTATGTAAACCCTAGACCCCCCCCCTGGTGTCTATATAAACCGGAGGGGTTAGTCCGGAAAGGATATACTCATTACCATAGTCATATAGGCTAGGCTTCTAGGGTTTAGCCATTACGATCTCGTGGTAGATCAACTCTTGTTACACTCATATTCATCAAGATCAATCAAGCAGGACATAGGGTATTACCTCCATAGAGAGGGCCCGAACCTGGGTAAACATCGTGTCCCCTGTCTCATGTTACCATCGATCCTAGACGCATAGTTCGGGACCCCCTACCCGAGATCCGCTGGTTTTGACACTGACACACACCAAAGACACACTTGGCCGGGTTAAGCATCATCTTGTAGACCCGAAGATTTTCAAAGGTCTCTTTCAAATCATCTATCAAAGTCTCCTTCTTCCTAGATTTCACAATAATATCATCCACATAAGCATGAACATTGCATCCAATCTGGTCATGAAGGCAATTTTGAACACACCGTTGATAAGTTGCCTGGGCACTCTTGAACCCAAAAGGCATAGACACATAGTAGAAGGCTCCAAAGGGAGTGATGAAAGCTTTCTTCTCCTAGTCCTTAACTGCCATTTTGATCTGATGATAACGAGAATAAGCACCCAGAAAACTCAAATGCTCACAACCCGTCGTAGTATCAATGATTTGATCAATACGAGGGAGAGCAAAGGGATTAGCCGGACAGGCCTTATTAAGGTCTGTATAATCCACGCACATGCGCTAGGTGCCATTTTTCTTAAGTACTAGCACCGTGTTAGCCAACCATTCAGGATGAAAAGCTTCAATGATGAACCCATCTGCTAAGAGCCCTACCACTTCTTCACCAATGGCCTTATGCCTCTCTTCATTAAAATGATGAAGGAATTGCTTGACCGGTTTAAACTTTGGAATATTGAGAGTGTGCTCAGCGAGTTCCCTTGGTACACCTGGCATGTCTGAAGGCTTCCATGCAAAGATGTCCTGATTCTCACAGATGAACTCGATGAGCTCGCCATCCTATTTCGGATCCATATTAGCACTGATACTGAGCTGCTTGGATGAGTCGCCAGGAACAAAATCAGCCAGCTTAGTGTCATCAACCGACTTAAACTTCAACAAAGGGTCATGCTCTGTGCTTGGCTTTTTCAAAGGTGTCATATTGGCCGGGTCAACATTGCCTTTGTAGAACTTCAGCTCCACTGTTGCACAAATAGACTCAGCATAAGCAGCATCTCTCTCTTCGCACTCCAAAGCCATCTTCCTATTGCCGTGTACTGTGATAGTGCCCTTACGACCCGACATATTAAGATGCAAACAAACATAACAAGGCCGTGCCATGAATTTAGCATAAGCCAGCCATCCAAACAGGGCGTGATAAGGGCTCTTGATCTTGACTACTTCAAAAGTCAATGTCTCAGCTCTGAAATCATGAGGATCTCCAAAGGCCACTTCCAAATCTATCTTTCCCCCTGGGTACGCTGACTTACCGGGCACCACCCCATGAAAAACAATAGAAGACGACTTAAGGTCTTTGTCAGTCAAATTCATAACGTGAAAAGTATCATAATAAAGGATATTGATGCTGCTGCCTCCATCCATGAGTACTTTAGTGAACTTGTACCCTCCAAATTGAGGCGCAACCACCAAAGCCAACTGACCCGGATTGTCAACCCGGGGCAGGTGATCTCCACGGCTCCATACAATAGGATGTTCCGAGCATCGCAGGTAGCGTGGGACTGCCGACTCAACCGTGTTCACTACTCATTTATGAATCTTCTGATCTCATTTGCACAAGCTCGTGGTGAACACATGATATTGACCACTATTCAGCTTCATTGGATTACTCTGATAACCAGACTGCTGCTGTTGATTCCCTTGATTAGATTGTTGATTAAAACCACCTTGATTGCCTTAGCCCTGATAACCGGAGCTTGGGCCGCCGCCCCCGAAGCTGGGTCCATGAGAGCCGAATCCTGAACTGCCATTCGGGCCAAGATTATTCTAGAAAAAACCGGAATTCCTGTACTCCCTCATGATGAAGCAATCCTTCCATAGGTGGATGGTCGGCTTCTCTAGCGTCCCGTGCTTCAGGCAAGGCTGATTCATCATTGCCTCAAGGTTGAACTTTGGCCCGCCAAACCAGGGTACTGACGACTTCCCCTTAGAACGCTGATTATTATTCTGCGTATTGGTGTTCGCCACGAAGTCTAAACCGCCGTCGGCTTTGCACTTACCATTGCCACCTTGACCCGCCGTATTATGTTGCTTTCCTTTTGTATTACTGCTCTTCTTCCCCTTGCCAGCCTTCTCTTCATTAGACTCGGGGTCTTTAGTATTATCAGAGTCGGCATACTTAACGAGAGCCGCCATGAGCTCTCCCATATCATTGCAGTTGCGCTTAAGCCGCCCCAGCTTCTGCTTAAGGGGAAGGAACCGACAATTCTTATCCAACATCAGGACGGCTGAACCGGCATTGATACTGTCTGATGAATGGATAACTGTCGAGATCAGGCGCACCCAATTGGTCGTTGACTCACTCTCACCTTGGACGCAAGAATCGAGATCAAGAATCGACATAGGCCGCTTGCATGTGTCTTTGAAATTTTGAATAAAACGCGCCTTCAATTCAGCCCATGATCTGATGGAGTTAGCGGCCAATCCCTTCAACCAAGTATGTGCTGGCCCATCCAACATCATGGTGAAATATTTAGCACATGCAGCATCAATGACATCCAACATCTCCATGGCCATCTCATATCTCTCAATCTAGGCCTCTGGAGGCTGATCCGCCGTGCAATTAGGCACCTTGTGGGGGCCCTTAAAATCCTTGGGTAAGTTCTCATTACGAAGAGCTGGCACTAAACATGGCACACCAAGGGTTCTAGAGGCCACCCCGCCTCCACAGACACCGATGGGTAAACCGGAGATTGTTGACGAGCCGCCAGCTCGGCCTCCCGATGCGCCCTGCCCTGATCCACCCAAGCCTGAGCATCATTATCAGCACACGGCAGGTCATGCCTACAAGGCTAGTTATGGTGCTGCTCGTTGCTTGAAACTGTTGGCGAGTCAATATGCCTGCTATAACTCCAGCTTGGACGAGGGGCTGAATGAATTTGTTCACGACTGTACGAATAAGCCGCGTATTGGGCCACCGCTGTCTGAAGAAGGTCTTCGGCCCTTTTTTCCTCAATCACGGCTGATAACTTGCCTTGAACGGGGAGAGCTGCCAATTGTGTAGCCGCAGCAATCATATTGTCCAGAGGGTTAGAATAATGACCCGGTGGTGTCGGAACATGTTGAGACGGAGTCAAATTCAAACGTGGTGGGTCTACAGCACGTGGCTGAACCGACGCTCCAATCACGGGTGTCTCAACGACCCAGTTCACCACAGGAGGGTCACTTGTCCCTGCCGCCGGCATGTTGAAAAGGTTCCTAGCTTCAAACTCTGTGGGTAGATGGGTCTGGTGCCTCCTCCTCATAATAGCGTTTGAAGCATTCTGATACAGGGTGAGCCAGAACGACTCTGCCTGGATCCATTGTTATTGCGCGTCCAAGGCGGCTCGCTCTGTCGCCATCTTAGCATTCTCAGCAGCATGTTCTTCCTTGGCTTGAGCTATCTCATCTCTCAGCTTCGCGACATCCACTTTGTGTTGTTCTTGAGTCTTCGGGCTTACCTCTGCCCCCATTAAAGCCGCCAAAGCATCCAACAACTTGGTCAAAACCTGAGCCGGCGGGCGCACAAAGTCGCTAGAACCGGCCATCGTCGTAGCCATTGAGCTGGAGGTCATAGCCGCAATGGTCATCGAACTGAGCACCGGTGTTGTACCAGCCATGAAGATCGCAACCCTGTTCGGCGGCTCATAGGGGTCCGTAATACTGTCACCATCGGAACAGCCCCAAGCTTGTCATCCTGCAGTTGATACATTGAATCAGTCTCACCAATTGAAGACTCACCATCCGAGCAGATTACCGTCTCTCCCTGGACATAGATCCTTCATCAAGCTGTCCCATGGATGAAACCAACAAAGGCATGCTTCGTGGTAGCTTGAACCTTGGCGGGTCATGCGCGCTGAGGTGTCTCGACGATGTCGGTGCAGGTGTCCGGTCCAGGCTCCGACTCGCTGATCTTGTCGATGAAGACATGGATTCCACCAAAGGGGACTCGGTACCCGTACTCAATTGAGCTAGCCTCAAGGCCCCAGCCAGCATCGTCGATGTAGAGCTTGCCGCGACGACTCTTGGTCATCTGGCCCATGGCGTATCCCTTGGTCCCTACGAAGTTGCCTTTCAAGAACTTGAAACCACTTTGCACTGGCGCCATGGTGGGCGCCAACTGTCGTGGACTTAACACGACAGATGCCCTAGCAAAAGGACTTAGGTGTGGAGCCATTGCAGCTAGGTTAGCTTGAAGGGGTTAGACAGGACAAAGTACATATAGAGTTTACCCAGTTTGGTCCCCTCTCGACGAGGTAAAAGCCTACTCCTGCTTTAGGTTGTATTGCTTGGGTTTCGATTACCAGGGAGCGAATACGCTTGACCTAGTTCTCGATCAGTTGTTTCTTGAGTTAACCTGCCGTCGGGTCACCCCTTTATATACACAGGTTGATGTCCGACGGCTTACAGAGTCCTGGTCATCTCATACTCAACGTATCCGGCTCGGTAACTAACTAAGCTTGCCTTACAATACAAGTTAAACATATGGCGGCTCACACCCGTGGGCCTCAAGTCGTCCCCGGGGCTTGGGCCTTCAATAAGCTTGCTCTATGAACCACCACCATCATATCTTCTTGGGCCTCTTCATCTTAATCTGCCAGTGGCATGACCTGGCCCCTCTTGGGTGGGCCATACCCAGTAGTTATATCCCCCAACAACCAGAATGTTGTGTGGCATCATTTTCGGATTCTTTCCACCATGGTGAAAAATGATCCATATCATATTATGCCAACATTTCCATAACTTTGCATATAACTTGTTTACGTCATCCTCATGCATATAATAACTAATTAACCGTCTACAGGGTTAAAATGATTTATATATGTGAAATTCTTAGAATTTCATGTAGTTTCACAATATGCAACATTCATCCATGTTAAAAATGTTTAAATTGTTGTTTGCATTAATTAGCATAAATAACATGCTAAAATGGTTTATTTTGTAACTAAATAACCGTAGCTCCGAATTAAATATACTTTATATGTAAATGGTCTAGAAAATGTGTAGATTAACATGGCACACTTATATTTACTGTTTAACAACAATAAAATTGCGGTTTAGGCAGAATAGTACCAAATTCAAAAGTTGCACATGGGGATTTTCTGAAATTATGGTTTGTTGTTTCCGGCCTCATTTAAATTGCCTAGATAGGTAAATTAATTATGCTTCACCTCTTGCCATGTTCAAAACCATTTAATATTGTTGAGTAGCATAAACGGGAGTGAACTAAATATTAAACATTGAGTTTTGAGCTTCACTTAATGTGTAGTATTTGGTTGTTGCATTTTGCCATGTCATGCATCTTTAAACCGGACATGCATCATACTTGATTGCACATCATGCCATGTTTATGCTGGTATGATTACCATGTTGTTTGCTCATTTCCGGTTGTGCTTCTTCTCGACAGTTGTGGTTACGTTGTGATTGTGAGTATTCGTGCGACTACATTGGTTCATCTACTTCATGGACTCAATCTTCTTCGAGGCGGGATTTCAGGCAAGATGACTATTACCTTGGAACTACTATATTTTCTTGCTAGTTGTCTCCTTGCTATCGCTGTGTCTCGCTACCTACCACTTGTTTGTTAAGCCTCCCAAATTGCCATGATACAACGTCTAACCTTCCACCATCCCAGCAAACTGTTATTTGGCTATGTTACCGCTTTACTTAGCCCCTCTTTTAGCGTTGCTAGTTGCAGGTTGTTTCATGTTGGGACATGGATATCATGGGATATCATAATATCTCTATTTAATTAATGCATCTATATATTTGGTAAAGGGTGGAAGGCTCGTCCTTTTACTTGGTGTTTTGTTCCACTCTTTCCGCTCTAGTTTTCATAATATGAGTGTTATGTTCCTTGATGAGTGCGCCTAACATGTGTGGGGTTTTATGGGCCCCCCTGATCATTCGCTTAGGATAAAACTCTTCCAGCAAGGCCAAACTTTAGTATTAAAATTTGCCAACATAATAATACCGAAATTAATTAACTCATAGGGCATCTTGAACCCCGAGGATTTTTTTATTCCACACAATATAGGTGGGCCAGTGTTGATGGTGCTGGTCCAAGCTAGAGCCCCTTGCAGCGCCACCACACGAGAACTCGAGGAGTGGTTTTAGTTGTACAGACTACTCATCTGCCATGTCCTGAGAACGAGATATGTGGCTCCTATCGGGATCATCGACACGTCGTGAGGTCTTGTTGATTTAGTTTTACCTTTGATGAGTGGCTTGTCCATCGGGATTCCTTATCATAAGCATCATGTTCTCACGGTGTGAGGATGTTGTCGGATGCGTGTGGTAATTTATAATGTACTACTTGGAGCACCCTTGTAGGGTTAAATCTTTCCGGAAGCCGTGCCTGCAGTTATGTGGCGACTTGGAAATTTGTAATGTGTGGTTGTAGAGAACTTGACACTAAAACCCAAATAAAATACAACAAACGTGTGCGTAACCATGATTATCTCTTTTCGAGGGAGTTTGGGAAGAGAACACACGATGGGGTTATGTTTGACTCGTAAGTAGTTCAGGATCACTTCTTTGTCATTACTAGCATGCGACCGATTATGCGTAGTTTATTCTTCTTATTCTTGTACTCGTAAGTTAGCCACCATACAAATGCTTAGTGCTTGCTGCAACCTCAGCACTTAACCATTCCATACCCATTAAGCTTTGCCAGTTTTGATACCCATGGTAATGATATTGTTGAGTTCCCGTGGCTCACAAATTTCTACAACAAGATGTTTAGGTACAGGTAAAGTGATGCTTTGACGTGAGAGCGATGCATGTTTTTTTGGCGATCTTCTTTTGCTTCTTCCTCCTCGTTGATCATAGGATGGTGTCATGTGTACGGCGAGCTATGGGACCAGCAAAGGCCCCCTTTGCGGTTCGGCTGGGATGATCGACGGGCACAAAGAGCAGGACTATACCAGAATGCACGAAGTTTACACAGGTTTGGGACACTGTCAAGCGTAAAAGCCTACTCCTGCTTCTGTATATTGGATGTTTGAGCACGAATACAAGGGAGTGCAATTTCGACAAGATTGTGTGGGAAGTGCAGCTACACGCATGTTTTGTGCAGGGTGTCAACCTTTGTAAAGGTAGCCATGAGCCTTGTTTTATAGGGAAAGGGGTCACCAGAGTGGAAAACAGTATTTACATCTAGTAAATAGTGGCTACAGTGCCACATACCTAACTCTGATGGGTTAGGACAAATGCATTAAATGCGTCGTGAGGTGTCCTGTGAATGAAGCTCCTCGGCAAGGATCGTCTCTCCTTCTCTGTTGTTCGCCCATCTACCTCTTATTCCTTTGACACGCCCCTGGGACGGGTGTCATTAAAGTTGTCTTCAGGGTGGTGAGATGACATGTGCCCAGAAAGATCTCACCTAACTACCAGCCCGCTTGACACCTACATGATAGGTGACAGGCTGATCGCCGTGGTGGAGTGGTGGCAAGGTAGTGAGATCTTGCTGGGCTCAGAGTTTGCCGGGTCTTTGATATCTTGTCAGCAAGGGATCTTGGCGGGCACTCCAAGCCTGATCGTATGTACTCTTCTGTAGTACTTCTCAATCACCTACCTGGAAGTCTTCTTTGCATTTGACTAGTGCTTGATTTGTTTATCGCAGTTCTCCGGCAAGCCTTGGCATTAGGAAAGCTACTATCATCTGTGCACAAGTCTGGAGTACTAAAGCACCTGAACTTTAGTACGTCGACAAATGGTTTCCGGGTCGGGAGCCTGGGATTAGCAGGGTGGATGTCATTATTCTTTTTGGTTTGATTTCATCCGTAGTCGAATCCTGCTCTTCTGTATGATGATTGTTATGTCTTGATGTATTGATGTCTTCATGTTGTAGCTTGTGGTCAGTGTAAACCTTTATCTGGTATTCTCATTTACTCAGTACATGGTATGTTGCAATGATACCCACCTTGCCATGTGCTCGAAATGTGATTCTGCCCCAATCATGAATTTATCACGTGATCGGGATAGCATTGCATCTTATGCACTATAGGTTGATCCCTGGGTGGCGGGGGCTATTGTATTGGTTGCTAGTGGAGTGATCGCTATTGTTGGGTCCGAAGATAAGCTTGGCACTGAGGCATCCACGGACTTAGTGTTTACACCGAATGTGCCGACCACCCGATCTATCTCCGTGGTCGGCTCTAGGAGGATGGCAGATCCGAGGTCCTCATCGTAATCAGGGTTTGGAGCAATGGAGCCAGAGGGTTCATACTAGTCCGATGTCCACCCCGAAAGGACCAGATCTCCTGGAGCGTCAGCGGTGTATTCCAGGCTTCCGAGCATAATGACTTGGTTCGGGGAGAAATTTTCCACATGGCCTAGATGGTTGACTGGGTCGGCATGTAGCACAATGTTGCCGAAGGAGAAAAGTTGTCCGGGGATGAAGATGCCCCCACAGCTGATGTTTCTATCAATCTGCAGACCAGCCATCAACCCTTAATGATCAAAGAACTGGCTCTTAATGAAAGCACCAATGTCAGTGTCAAAACCGGAAAATCTTGGCTAGGGGGGGCGAGCTGTTAGATCAGATCAAGGGGTAACAGGAGAAGAAGACACAACGAGTTTACCTAGGTTCGGGCCCTCTCAATGGAGGTAAAACCCTACGTCCTGGTCTTGTTTATATTATGAAGGTATAGAAGTACAGAGTTTATATACCTTGAGATCGTAAGTTGTGGTCTAAACCCTAGGTGTATGACGAATGGGTGTACCCCTATACAGGCTAGGCCTCCTGGTTCATATAGGCACCAGGGGTATCTAGGATTACACAAGGTCGATTTCCATCTAAGGATTTACATGCCGAATCTACTTGAATATGCTTGAAGTACACGCCGAGTCGTTGGTCGCTGCACTCTAAAGGCCTCCGAAGTCTTGCTTCCTCAATGGGCTGATAGTCCGGTCCATATATTAGTCCACCTGGGCTAAGACCCCCCAATCCAGGACACCATCACCCATGATCACCCCTCATGGTGGAGGTAAAAGCCTACTCCTGCTTGATTGATATTGACGATGATCTCGATTACAAGGGCTTGCTTTCGCTACCTAGCTTTTGAGAGGTTGTAACTTAGTATTTTGATCCTAGGAACTCCCCTTTATGTAATAGGTTTAGTTCCTAGTTCTACAGAAGATTCCATGTCGTATTCTTGATCATTATCCCACTCTATTTATTATTAGTCTTATTCTCCAAGTTAGGAAAGTTCTTCTTCTAAGCCACCACATGAGTCGGCCCACATGGCTTATGTGAGAGTTGGCCTCCTGCCAAGTCTCATTCTGGGCATCTAGGTCTTCTTGAACATCCTTGTTATGACCTAGTAATGGTGCGAATCAAAGATCCTCAAGGCTTAAGGCTGGGTCACACTATCACCAGGTCTCAACCGTGGGGAACATCCCCAACATTAGCCCCCAGTTTAGCTTGGATTTATCCATGTTAATTTCCATCCTGATAATAAAAAACAAGGAAAAACATGAAAGCTTGTGCTCCGGGTCTGTCTTTTTCCTGAGCAGGCACATGTTCCATCTTTCTAGTCCATATCATTTTTCTTCTACCAAGTAAACCGACTGGGTCAAAATGTTTGTCGGGTCTCGTGGTTCTTTTCATACTTAGCAGTCTTGTTGCTTCTCTTTATGACATCACCTTCTCCACTTTGATACGTACGTAAGACCTCATAACAAATCTTTGAGTGGATATGTCAAATCTTGTCAACGTGAAAATCGAGGCACATTTTTAGCTGAAATTTATCGTGCTGCCTTGGGGTTTCGCTGTGCCTCTTCCGGTTCCCCCTCCCCTATAAATAGGATGGTCGGTTTTCAGATTCACTTTTCACCCCTTCAAGATCTTTTTCTTCTCTCAATCTCTTCGTTCTTTCGCACTCCTAACCCTTCAACCTCGGCCGCCGACGAGGACCACCACAGCAGCGCTGTCACTAGAAATCCTTGGAGCCTACCACGACCACGCTGGTGAAGCTCAAAGCCTTCAACTCCTTCGCAGATCTATGAGTACTTCCATAGCATTCCTTCCTCGCCATGGTTATAGTTCGTCGAGTTCATCGGAGATCTTATTTTAGTAAAATGACCACTACTCATTCGTAGATCTAGCGACCATTGAATGTAAAAACCAATCCGTAGTTGAATTGACCTTGATTTGAATCCTCTTACTGCCAAAGTATTCGTCGAGTTCATCGGAGATCTTATTTTAGTAAAATGGCCACTACTCATTCGTAGATCTAGCGACCATTGAATGTAAAAACCAATCCGTAGTTGAATTGACCTTGATTTGAATCCTCTTACTGCCAAAGTAGATCCCCTTTTGAAGTAACCCCGCAACCGTCGTCATAGTATAGGGTTTTTATTTCCCTTTTTAACTATAGATGGATGTGAACAGTAGTTGTTTGTAGCTAATATGACCCAGAAATAGCTCAGTAATCCTACCAGCTCTCATTGTAGATGACTCAAAACAACTTCGATTATCTTTTTTCCCGACTCATGAATTACATTCCTTTTGCTGACTTGAACTTTCAAACATCCTTAGTTGCCCTTGATGCTTTCTTAATAAGATCCCAACCAGCTTATAATTGTGTTTTACACTATGTAGTTGAGCTTTATTGAAACTGAATTCATGGCTCCCAAGATAAGCAAAGCTGCCATTGTCGGTGTCAAAACCGGTGGATCTCGGGTAGGGGGTCCCGAACTGTGCATCTAAGGCGGATGGTAACAGGAGGCGGGGGACACAATGTTTACCCAGGTTCGGGCCCTCTCGATGGAGGTAATACCCTATGTCCTGCTTGATTGATCTTGATGATATGAGTATTACAAGAGTTGATCTACCACGAGATCATAGAGGCTAAACCCTAGAAGCTAGCCTATGATTATGATTGTTCTTGTCCTACGAACTAAACCCTCCGGTTTATATAGACACCAGAGGGGGCTAGGGTTACATAGAGTCGGTTACAAGGGAGGAGATCTACATATACGAATTCCCAAGCTTGCCTTCCACGCAAAGGAGAGTCCCACCCGGACACGGGACGAAGTCCTCAATCATGTATCTTCATAGTCCAACAGTCCGGCCAAAGCATATAGTTCGGCTGTCCGAGGACCCCCTAATCCAAGAATCCCTCAGTAGCCCCTGAACCAGGCTTCAATGACGATGAGTCCGGCGCGCAGATTGTCTTCGACATTGCAAGGCGGGTTCTCCTCCAAATCCTGAGTATGAGTAGTGTCCGGTTTCCCATAAATGTGGCACTCCTCAGCTTCTACGTTTTAATAATGGATATCTTCCACATGTCGAGCGAACATGAGAAGTCGGGGCATTTTTACATTTACCACCCTAACCCTGTGAGCAAATCGCCTATTTAAAGAGTCGGGGATCCTCAGATCAGATCACACCATCCTCCCACAACGATTATCCATCGGAGCGCGCCCAGAAAAGCCCATCCTATCATGGCCGGTCATCGCAGCTCCTCCTCTCGCTCTCGTAGAGCTAAGCCAGGCAATTGGGAGAAGTGTTCCATCCCTCACAGCCAATTAATAGAGTTACATACCGAGGGGTTTCTCCCTCCTGTGTATATGGTCCCCGTCCGAGCCGGACTAGCCACTTATAACGGCGGGGAGCAAGCGGAGAGCTTCCCCAGCCCGTCCATGGGGGAGAGGGTATGCCTTGTCCCTTACTTATTGAGGGGACTCGGATTTCCAATCCATCCGTTCCTCCGCGGGCTCCTGGAGTTCTACGGCCTGCAGCTGCATAACTTTACTCCCGCCTCCATATTACACATCACCGCTACGTCGCATTTTGCGAGCTGTTTCTGGGCTGCGAAGCTCATTTCGAGCTATGGAAAAGGCTATTCTGCCTCGTACCCCGTACATAGAAGGAGTCAATATATCAAGTGGCGGAGCCAAAATATGGCGTATCGCCAGGACTGGATACCTGTCCGATACCCCGAAGAAGACATCCGAAGATTGGCCTTCAGAGTGGTTTTATATGGAGGACGTCCCCCTTCCGAACCCTATTCAGATGGGCCTTCCTGAGTTCAATAATGCCCCTTTGAAGAAACACCGCAGCTGGCATCCTTGGAGCCCCCAGGAGGAGGATAACAGAGAGGTCCTTTACCTGATGGGCAGGATAGAAATGCTGGCCAAATCAGGACTGACAATAATCGAGGTTATGTCAATATGTATAATGCGGGGGGTGCAGCCACTTCAGTATTGGGGGCAACCCATGTGGCACTTCACTGGAGAAGACGATGCCACCCGCTGCAGCCGTAAAGGTCCGGAGTCCGCCGCTGCTCTAGCGAATGTACTGTCCGATTTATACAAAGGAGAGGAAGCGGAGTTCATCCGTATTAAGCCACGGGATGGATTATCCATGTACAACCCCCCAAACTGGGTGAGCTGCTACCTTTTACTCTAGATCTTCCCGCATTCTTCATTATAAGTATTTACCTTGCTATTTCATAGCAGGAACTGCGAAAAGCCGTGAGGGAGGTCCATATCCCGTCTCCACAGCTAGAGGACCCTGACCGGGCCCTCGACGCCGGACTCGAAGAAGATCCGGAAATATTCGTGGAACTCATCGACAAGATGTTCTATCAGTTGAGCTAATGGTGCCTTGGTGGCTATCATAGCCGATTATCCGGGCCTCCTCCCTGCATCGCATGTAAGTAAAACCGGAGTCCCAACCTCCGAGAAGGATCCCTTTTTTGCACTTCACCCATCACACACATATGGTGTCCTACAGGGAAGGCCCTCGGGACACCACGCCGAACCCGCAGTGACTCACCAGCAAGGGGCACCGAAACCGGATAGGCTTAAAAGGAAGGCGGTCAGGACTGAGACGTCGTTGCAGAGGTATGAAAAACCTTGCTCTGTGGTTTGTCGTCTTTAAAATATAATAACGTCCATGGTTCCTGGCAGAAAAAACGCTCGCCGAATCATGCCCGGAGAGCCTGCCGGCCATGCCTCCACCAGCCGGACTCCAGAGCCGCACTTAGGGGCAGATGCTAACGTGGGGACAACACCGGATGTTCCTCCTGCAGAGGATGCGGATAGGCTGTCCGCTACGAATTCCGAAGTGGAGAGTGCCATGAATCATAGGCACCGCCAGGCCGTACTCCGCGACCCTGGTTTCTCCGAAGAGGCGTTTGATGCCTTCAACTCAGGAGACGCGTACACCCGAGCTGCTCAAAATGGTCTTGCCAGAGCCATGGACCAGTATGTAAAGGATATACAGGTAAGAAAATCTGATAATTATATATATCAGTAGCCCCTGAGACTTGAAACAGTTGACACAACTGATTTAAGGATCATTATTTGTGTAGGCTCTTACGGAGAAGAATACCCAGTTGTCTCAAGAGCTGGAGGAGTGCAAAGCCCAGCTGCGGGCTGCAGTTGCCGCAATGAAGGATTTTGTGAAGGCCCCATCTGGTAACACTTGCTTCTACCGAAAAGAAGGATATGTACTGATTAGTATTCGGCATGTATGCAAATCTAACAATAGATTCTGCAGATGACCCAGAGTGAATCCGGAGGAAGTGCGAGGGGATGAGCAACATGCTCAACGACAGCTAGAGGCTGGCGAGCGCGTGCTGACGTGGGTTAGGCAGGATAAAAATGATCTCCAAGATGCCAATTCCCAGCTGGGCGTTGAACTGAAAGACGTTTGGGCCCAGCTAGCTGACTCCGTAAAGGAGAATAAGAGGCTTCGACGTGGAATTTTTAGTAAGTGCTTGAAAGAACTTTTATAGAGTTCGGCGAACAAACCGGCTAACAGAGTTTTATCTGTAGGTATGCTGACGGGTCATCCCGTAAAGGAGATATCCGGGTCTGCGGGTGATCTTCTGCCAGAGCTCTCACAGCTGCACGAACAAGTTCGGCAGGTGATGCAGGGCATTGCCCAAGCCTTGTGGCCATCCGCCTCCCTGCCAGGAGGCATGGGGGAGCTTGTACAGATGCTCAAGGGAGCACGGTGGCGCTTCTGATTGTGGAAGATATCAGCCTGCCGACAAGGTGCAAGGGAAGCCTGGGCCATGGTGAAGACGCGATATACCAAGGCTGACCCGAACCACATGGCCGATGTCGGACCTGTGGGGTCTGATGGGAAAGAGATCCCCGTCAATTTGGTGTATGACCAGGTGAAATTAGCCGCAAATTATTCCCAATAGGATTGTAGGCTAGACAGCCTGTTGGATGGTATAGAAGAAGAATTTAGTCAGTCTAAGTGACTGTGTACTTCAAGTGACACATATTGTCCCTAGCCGGATTGTAAATCATTTGTCATGGCAGACCTTTTCCCTTCAACCTCTGGACCCGACAGTCCGGAGTGTATCTGAATACCTCCTCAGTTATATAAAACCGGGGTACGCGTGGAAACCAGGCGTAGGGGTCATAAGTGCTTGAACAAACAAGTACCCAACTAGCTATGTTATATTACATGGATAGTAAGAAACATCTTCTAGGGAGAATAGTTCCGTTAAGGGTTCCTTTCCCTGGGTACACATGCATTAGTGTGCATGTTCGAACTGCGAGAAGAGACGCAGGATATAAGCATCGGGGGGCATGTATTGCAAATAATTTAAAAGTCATCTTTTGTTCACCGACCGAATATTCCCTTAAGAATGCTAGCTTTCGGCTTCAGCCAGTCTGAGGTACACATCCGGCTGACCCGACAGTAACAATCGCAGAGGTGCTCCCCTTATGCCCTAGCCAAATTAACGGGAACATAGGGCATAAACACAAGAGCCAGGCAACCTGATGACCCACAAGTATAGGGGATCGCAACAGCTTTCGAGGGTAGAGTATTCAACCCAAATTTATTGATTCGACACAAGGGAGCCAAAGAATATTCTCAAGTATTAGCAGCTGAGTTGTCAATTCAACCACACCTGGAAACTTAGTATCTGCAGCAAAGTGTTTAGTAGCAAAGTAATATGATAGTGATGGTAATGGTAACAAAAGAGTAACGAAAGCAAAGTAATGTTTTTGGTATTTTGTAGTGATTGTAACAATAGCAACGGGAAAGTAAATAAGCGTAAACCAGTATATGGAAAGCTCGTAGGCATCGGATCAATGATGGATAATTATGTCGGATGTGGTTCATCATGTAACAGTCATAACATAGGTTGACACAGAACTAGCTCCAATTCGTCAATGTAATGTAGGCATGTATTCCGAATATAGTCATACGTGCTTATGTAAAAGAACTTGCACGACATCTTTTGTCCTACCCTCCCGTGGCAGCAGGGTCCTAATGGAAACTAAGAGATATTAAGGTCTCCTTTTAATAGAGAACCAGAACAAAGCATTAACACATAGTGAATACATGAACTCCTCATACTACGGACATCATTGGTAAGTATCCCGATTATTGTCACTTCGGGGTTAATGGATCATAACACATAATAGGTGACTATAGACTTGCAAGATAGGATCAAGAACTCTCATATATTTATGAAAACATAATAGGTTCAGATCTGAAATCATGGCACTCGGTCCTAGTGACAGGCATTAAGCATAGCAAAGTCATAGCAACATCAATCTCAGAACATAGTGGATACTAGGGATCAAACCCTAACAAAACTAACTCGATTACATGATAAATCTCATCCAACCCATCACCGTCCAGCAAGCCTATGATGGAATTACTCACGCACAGTGGTGAGCATCATGAAATTGGTGATGGAGGATGGTTGATGATAACGACGACAACGAATCCCCCTCTCCGGAGCCCCGAACGGACTCCATATCAGCCCTCCCGGGAGGTTTTAGGGCTTGGCGCTGGCTCCATATCGTAAAACGCGATGAAATCATCTCTCTGATTTTTTTCTCATCGAAACTCAATATATGGAGGTGGAGTCAGAGTCGGAGAGGCAACAGGGGGCCCACGAGGTAGGGGGCGCGCCCTAGGGGGGCGCCCCCCACCCTCGTGGAAAGGGTGTGGGCCCCCTGGTCTTCATCTTTGGCGAGGATTTTTTATTATTTATTGTAAGATACTCCGTGGAGTTTCAGGTCATTCTGAGAACTTTTGTTTTCTGCACATAAAACAACATCATGGCAATTCTGCTGAAAACAACGTCGGTCCGGGTTAGTTTCATTCAAATCATATAAGTTAGAGTCCAAAACAAGGGCAAAAGTGTTTGGAAAAGTAGATACCATGGAGACGTATCAACTCCCCCAAGCTTAAACCCTTGCTTGTCCTTAAGCAATTCAATTGACAAACTGAAAGAAATTAAGAAAACTTTTACAAACTCTGTTTGCTCTTGTTGTTGTAAATATGTCAAGCTAGCATTCAAGTTTTCAGCGAAGATTATAACTAACCATATTTGCAATAATTCTCAGGTCTCATGATTACCCATATCAATAGCATAATCAACTAGCTAGCCATAATAATAAATCTCGGATGACAACACTTTCTCAAAACAATCATAATATGATATAACAAGATGATATCTCGCTAGCCCTTTCTGAGACCGCAAAACATAAATGCAGAGCACCTTTAAAGATCAAGGACTGACTAGACATTGTAATTCATGGTAAAAGAGATCCAATCATAGTCACACCCAATATAAATTAACAGTGATGAATGCAAATGACAGCTACGCTCTCCAGCTAGTGCTTTTAATAAGAGGGTGATGACTCAACATAAAAGTAAATAGATAGGCCCTTCGCAGAGGGAAGCAGGGATTTGTAGAGGTGCCAGAGCTCGGTTTTGAAATAGAGATAATTAATATTTTGAGCGGTATACTTTCATTGTCAACATAACAACCAAGAGATGGCGATATCTTCCATGCTACACACATTATAGGCGGTTCCCAAAAAGAATGGTAAAGTTTATACTCCCCCTCCACCAACAAACATCAATCCATGGCTTGCTCGAAACAACGAGTGCCTCCAACATACATCAGGTCCCAGGGGGAGTTTTGTTTTGTAATTATTTTTGATTTAGTTTGCATAAAGCATGGGACTGGGCATCCCGGTGACCAGCCATTTTCTCGTGAGTGAGGAGTGAAGTCCACTCCTCTTGAGAATAACCCGCCTAGCATGGAAGATACAGGCAGCCCTAGTTGATACATGAGCTATTCGAGCATACAAAACAGGATGATTATTTGAAGGTTTAGAGTTTGGCACATACAAATTTACTTGGAACGGCAGGTAGATACCGCATATAGGAAGGTATAGTGGAGTCATCTGGAATAACTTTGAGGTTTAAGGGATTGGATGCACTAGCAGTATTCCCGCTTAGTACAGGTGAAGGCTAGCAAAAGACTGGGAAGCGACCAACTAGAGAGCGACAACAGCTATGTACATGCATTAAAATTAATAAACATTGGATGCAAGCATGAGTAGGATATAATCCACCATGAACATAAATATCGTGAAGGCTATGTTGATTTGTTTCAACTACATGCGTGAACATGTGCCAAGTCAAGTCACTTAAATCATTCAAAGGAGGATACCACCCCTTCATAACACGTCATAACCATCTCAATAGCATGTTGGCACGCAAGGTAAACCATTATAACTCATAGCTAATCAAGCATGGGACAAGCAACTATGATCTCTAATTGCCATTGCAAACATGTTTATTCATAACAAGCTGAATCAAGAACGATGAACTCATCATATTTACAAAAACAAAAGAGGTCGAGTTCGTACCAACTTTTCTCATCTCAGCCAGTCCATCATATATCATCATAATTGCCTTTCACTTGCACGACCGAACGATGTGAATAATAATAAGAGTGCACGTGCATTGGACTAACCTGGAATCTGCAAGCATTCAATAAACAGGAGAAGACAAAGCAATATGGGCTCTTGGTTAAATCAACAATAAAGCATATAAGAGCCACTTCAAAAATTTAATTATGGTCTTCTCCTATCAACCCCCAAAGAAAGAAAAGAAATAAAACTATTTACACGGGAAAGCTCCCAACAAGCAAAAGAAGAACAGGAAATATTTTTGGGTTTTCTTTTTAATTACTACTACAAGCATGGAAAGTAAATTAATTAAAAGCTACAACTAATTTTTTTTGTTGTTTCTTAAGATTTATTAAAAACACAATAAGAAAGCATAAAAGGAAATAAACTGGCATGGATGATACAATGAAAAAGTATGAGCACCGACATCTAGCAATGAGTGTGTGTGAACATAAATGTAATGTCGGTGAGAAATACGTACTCCCCCAAGCTTAGGCTTTTCGCCTAAGTTTGTCTATGGCCACGGCTGGCCTGGCTGATATCCGTAATAATAGTTGTTGGGTCGTACTGTGATGCAGCAGCTATCGCCCGCTGAGCTGCAGCATGGCGACGAGCAGCCTCCTCTCTCCTCTCGTACTAATCTGCCTCCTCTCTGGTAATAGTATATCCTCCTCTTGCCTTATAATCAAAGAAAGCAGGAGTAGGGAGAGTAATACGGACAGCACGACGTCTGTCAAAGATTAGTCGATACTGGAGAGGTGATTCGTTGCTCTCGACAAACTGGTGGTGAACCATAGCATTAAAATCTAGATAGACAGGAGGTAGTCCAATATCATCTTCGTGTACATATATACCAAGAAAATTAGCTATGCGGGTTGCATAAATTCCACCAAAGAAATCTCCATTACGTCTATTAAGATGCAACCTACGTGCAACAATGGCTCCCAAATTATATGATTTGTCTCCTAACACAGCACCCCTAAGAATACTAAGATCGTGTACACACATGTGACATGCCTCATTTTTACCATTTATGCATCTACCTATGAAGAGAGCAAAATAATGTATAGCAGGAAAGTGAATGCTCCCTATGGTAGCTTGTGTAATATCTCTAGATTCTCCCACAGTTATATTAGCAAGAAAATCTCTAAATTCAGATTTGCGAGGATCCCTTATACTACCCCATTGTGGAAGTTTGCATGCAGTGGTAAAATCCTCTAAGTCCATGGTATAAGATTTATCATAAAGATCAAACAGGATGGTTGGAGAATTACGTGAAGTTGAAAATTCAAACCTCCTCACAAAGGAGCTAGTGAGCTCATGATACCGACTGCACTTCTCTTCCTTGAAGCTCATGAGATTAGCGTTACGCAAATATGCGTTGAATTCTTCTTTTATTCCCGCTTGATCCATAAAATTTTCAGAAGGCCACTCACAAGAACGCACTAGAGCGTCTCTTGGTGGCTCTTCGTCAGCATCACGCATTGCAGGCCTGGGTCCTTGCTTCTTTGAAGAACCACCTTGGAACATTTTCCTAAGCATTTTTATTCCTCTGAAAAATTCTGAAATTTTTTAGTAACTTCAAAATAAAAGTAAACCAAACTCAATAATATTGATAGCAACTACTCCTACAAGTGCCTAGGGCCTATATCATGCATCAAAACTACTTTTGACCATATAAATTTGACATGCAAGCTCAAGAACAGGGTCACCTAAGCAGCAAAAATTTGCAATGAATAAAGCACTAGAACAAAAACTAAGTGGACCAATGGAGGAGTCACATACCAAGGAACAATCTCCCCAAGCAGTTTTGTGAGAGGTGCTTTGAGCAAGGAGATCGAAAATTACAGCAAAGAGGGCTGGAACTCGTGCTTGAGTTGGTTTTTCGTGTTTGTGGGAGGGAGAAGAGGATGGGTGCAGGAATAAGTGGAGGAGGGCCATCATGGGCCCACGAGGCAGGGGGGCGCCCAGGGGGGAGGGTGCGCCCTCCACCCTCGTGACCAGGTGGCAGCTCCCCCCGTGGTAATTTTTGCACCATAAATCCTCAAATATTCCCGAAAAAATCATATTAAATTGGCATGTCATTCGGAGGACTTTTATTTTCGGGACATTTTTATATTGCACAGATAATTATATAAGAGACAGAAAAATACTATTTTTACTTTATTTCAATTAAATAACAGAAACTACAGAGAGGGTACAGAAGGTTCTGCTTCTAGTTTCATCCATCTCATGCTCGTCAAAAGGAATCCACTAACAAGGTTGATCAAGTCTTGTTAACAAACTCATTCCGATTAACACGAAACCGGAGAAATTTCGAATAACACTAGGTTACCTCAACGGGGATATGCACATCCCCAATAATAAGTATATCATATTTCTTCTTGACAGTAGGAAGAGGAAATTTAAAATCTCCAAATATAATCGATGGAATTTTTCCGATAGAATTGATACTATGAACTTGAGGTTGTTTCCTCGGAAAGTGTACCATATGATCATTACCATTAACATGAAAAGTGACATTTCCTTTGTTGCAATCAATAACAGCCCTTGTAGTATTAAGAAAAGGTCTTCCAAGAATAATAGACATACTATCGTCCTCGGGAATATTAAGAATAACAAAGTCCATTAAAATAGTAACGTTTGCAACCACAACAGGCACATCCTCACAAATACCGACAGGTATAGCAGTTGATTTATCAGCCATTTGCAAAGATATTTCAGTAGGTGTCAACTTATTCATGTCAAGTCTACGATATAAAGGAAGATGCATAACACTAACACTGTCTCCAAGATCGCATAAAGCAGTTTTAACATAGTTTCTTTTAATGGATCATGGTATAGTAGGTACTCCTGGATCTCCAAGTTTCTTTGGTATTCCACCCTTAAAAGTATATTTAGCAAGCATGGTGGAAATTTCAGCTTCTGGTATCTTTCTTTTATTTGTAACAATATCTTTCATGTACTTAGCATAAGGATTCATTTTGAGCATATCAGTCAATTGCATACGCAAAAAGATATGTCTAATCATTTCAGCAAAGCGCTCAAAATCCTCATCCTCCTTTTTCTTGGATGGTTTGGGAGGAAAAGGCATGGATTTCTGAACCCAAGGCTCTCTTTCTTTACCATGTTTCCTAGCAACAAAGTCTTTCTTATCATAACGTTGATTCTTTGATTGTGGGTTATCAAGATCAACAGCAGGTTCAATTTCTACATCATTATCATTACTAGGTTGAGCATCATTATGAACATCATCATTAACATTTTCATTAGGTTCTTGTTCATTGCCAGTTTGTGTTTCGGCATCAGACATAGATATATCATTTGTGTTATCAGGTGGTTCAGCAATAGGTTCACTAGAAGTTTGCACAGTTCTATCATTTTTCTTTTTCTTCCTTTTAGAATAACTAGGTGCATCAATATTATTTCTCTGAGAATCTTGCTTAATTCTCTTAGGGTGGCCATCAGGATACAAAGGTTCCTAAGTCATTCTACCAGTTCTAGTAGCCACTTTAACAGCATAATCATTTTTCTTACTATTCATCTCATTGAGCAATTCCTTTTGAGCTTTAAGTACTTGTTCTACTTGAGTGGTAACCATAGAAGCATGTTTGCTAACAAGTTCAAGTTCACATTTGACATTAGCCATATAATCACCCAAGTGTCCAAGCATATTTGAATTGTATTTTAATTGTCTACCAAAATAAGCATTAAAGTCTTCTTGTTTAAACATAAAATTATCAAACTCATCCAAGCATTGACTAGCAACTTTAGCAGGAGGGATTTCAGCTTTATCATATCTGTAGAGAGAATTTACCTTTACTACCTGTGTCAGGTTATCGAGGTCTCGAGGTTCTTCAATAAATAAAGGATTAAGATCATATGTTTATTCAATAGGAGGTAAATTAAGACCATGTATTTCTTCAATAGGAGGTAAATTCTTAACATCTTCAGCTTTAATACCTTTTTCTTTCATAGATTTCTTTGCCACTTGCATATCTTCGGGACTGAGAAATAGAACACCTCTCTTCTTCGGAGTTGGTTTAGGAATAGGATCATTAATTGGAGCAGGAGCTAGCTCAGGAGGTTCCCAACTATTTTCATTTGTCAACATATTATTCAATAAGATTTCAGCTTCATCCGGTGTTCTTTCCGCGAAAATAGAACCAGCACAACTATCCAGGTAATCTCTGGAAGCATCGATTAGACCATTATAAAAGATATCAAGTATTTCATTTTTCTTAAGAGGATGATCAGGCAAAGCATTAAGTAACTTGAGAAGCCTCCCCCAAGCTTGTGGGAGACTTTCTTCTTTAATTTGCACAAAGTTGTATATTTCCTTTAAAGTAGCTTGTTTCTTATGAGCAGGGAAATATTTAGCAGAGAAGTAGTATATCATATCCTGGGGACTATGCACACAACCAGGATCAAGAGAATTAAACCATATCTTAGCATCACCCCTTAATGAGAACGGAAATATTTTAAGGATATAAAAGTAGCAAGATCTCTCATCATTAGTGAACAGGGTGGCTATATCATTTAATTTAGTAAGATGTGCCACAACAGTTTCAGATTCATAGCCATGACAGAGAATTCATAATCCTTATCATTAACACAGATAGGTGAAGTAGCAAAAGTAGGGTCAGGTTTCATCCTAGCATTTAGAGATTGCTTATTCCATTTAGCTAATAATATTTTGAGTTCATATCTATCTTTGCAAGCTAAAATAGCTAAAGAAGCTTCTTGATCAAATAAATAGCCCTCAGGAATAACAAGTGATTCTTCATCATCATAATCAGATTAAATATTTTCAATCTCTCTAGCCCTAGCAAGTCATTCCTCAAGAAAATCACTCAGTGGCATAGTAGTATCAGGCATAGAGGTAGTTTCATCATAAGTATCATGTATAGCAGAAGTAGCATCATCAATAACATGCGACATATCAGAATGAATAGCAGAAGCAGGTGTAGGTGTCGCAAGCTTACTTAAAACAGAAGGTGAATCAAGTGCAGAGCTAGATGGCAGTTCCTTATCTCCCCTCGTAGTTGAGGGATAAATTGTTGTCTTAGCGCCTTTCAAGTTCTTCATAGTGTCCAGCAGATATAAATACCAAGTGACTCAAAGAATAGAGCTATGCTCCCCGGCAACGGCGCCAGAAAATTAGTCTTGGTGACCCACAAGTATAGGGGATCGCAACAGCTTTCGAGGGTAGAGTATTCAACCCAAATTTATTGATTCGACACAAGGGGAGCCAAAGAATATTCTCAAGTATTAGCAGCTGAGTTGTCAATTCAACCACACCTGGAAACTTAGTATCTGCAGCAAAGTGTTTAGTAGCAAAGTAATATGATAGTGATGGTAACGGTAACAAAAGAGTAACGAAAGCAAAGTAATGTTTTTGGTATTTTGTAGTGATTTTAACAATAGCAACGGGAAAGTAAATAAGCGTAAACCAGTATATGGAAAGCTCATAGGCATCGGATCAATGATGGATAATTATACCGGATGTGGTTCATCAGGTAACAGTCATAACATAGGGTGACACAGAACTAGCTCCAATTCGTCGATGTAATGTAGGCATGTATTCCGAATATAGTCATACGTGCTTATGGAAAAGAACTTGCATGACATCTTTTGTCCTACCCTCCCGTGGTAGCGGGGTCCTAATGGAAACTAAGGGAAATTAAGGTCTCCTTTTAATAGAGAACCAGAACAAAGCATTAGCACATGGTGAATACATGAACTCCTCAAACTACGGTCATCACCAGTAAGTATCCTGATTATTGTCACTTCGGGGTTAACGGATCATAACACATAATAGGTGACTATAGACTTGCAAGATAGGATCAGGAACTCTCATATATTGATGAAAACATAATAGGTTCAGATGTGAAATCATGGCACTCGGGCCCTAGTGACAAGCATTAAGCATAGCAAAGTCATCGCAACATCAATCTCAGAACATAGTGGATACTAGGGATCAAACCCTAATAAAACTAACTCGATTACATGATAAATCTCATCCAACCCATCACCGTCCAGAAAGCCTACGATGGAATTACTCATGCACGGCGGTGAGCATCATGAAATTGGTGATGGAGGATGGTTGATGATGACGACGGCGACGAATCCCCCTCTCCGGAGCCCCGAACGGACTCCGGATCAGCCCTCCCAAGAGGTTTTAGGGCTTGGCGGGGGCTCCGTATCGTAAAACATGATGAAATCTTCTCTCTGATTTTTTTCTCATCGAAACTCAATATATGGAGGTGGAGTTGGAGTCGGAGAGGCAACAGGGGGCCCACGAGGTAGGGGGCGCGCCCTAGGGGGCGCCTTCCACCCTTGTGGAAAGGGTGTGGGCCCCCTGGTCTTCATCTTTGGCGAGGATTTTTTATTATTTATTGTAAGATATTCCGTGGAGTTTCAGGTCATTTGGAGAACTTTTGTTTTCTGCACATAAAACAACATCATGGCAATTCTGCTGAAAATAGCGTCAGCCCATGTTAGTTTCATTCAAATTATATAAGTTAGAGTCCAAAACAAGGGCAAAAGTGTTTGGAAAAGTAGATACGACGGAGACGTATCACAACCCAGCTTGGCCAAAACTTAAGTCATATCGATGCATATAATGGCGAAGGAAAGGTACATGTGGAAAAGTAACACATGTGCGGGGGGCATAGAGCCCGGAACATAGTTATATTAAGCTTCTGTATAAGAAGCCCCCAGGTATAATGAGCACAAATAGCATGTCAAGATTGTGTAGTCAAGACACCTTTTAACCTTTTAAGGCCGTGGAGAAAAGGGGAAGAAAGAAAGAAAGAAAAGACAGATAACGAATATATAAAAAAATGATGGAGGTAGGGAGACGAACACAGAGTCCGGCACTAGGCGTAGAACCTTTGGAGTCTGGCTGTGTTCCATGGATTTGGCTTGAGTCGATTATCCGATGCATCCCGCAGACGGTACGCTCCACCGGTTAGAACTTTGTCAATAATGAAGGGACCTTCCCATTTGGGCTTGAGCTTGTCCTTTTTCTTCTCCGGTAGGCGCAGAACGAGTTCGCCAACGTTATAAGTTTTGGCCCATACTTCTCTACTTTGATACCGCCGAGCCTGTTGCTGATAGAATGCGAAGCGGGCTTTTGCCACGTCACGCTCCTCCTCCAGGGCGTCCAAACTATCCTGCCGATCAAGCTCGGCTTCTTTCTCTTCGTACATGCGCACTCGAGGTGAGTCATGAATGATGTCGCAGGGCAGTACCGCCTCTGCGCCGTACACCATAAAGAACGGTGTGTATCCGGTAGTGCGATTCGGCGTGGTCCGCAGCCCCCATAGTACGGAGTCAAGCTCCTCCACCCAGTGCGTGTCTGATTCCTTCAAGGATCGCACTAATATGGGTTTAATGCCGCTCATAATAAGACCATTTGATCGCTCGACTTGACCGTTAGTTTGCGGGTGATAGACAGAGGCATAATCGAGCTTAATGCCCATTTTGCTGCACCAAGTTTTTACATCGTCGGCTTTAAAGTTCGAGCCATTATTGGTGATGATGCTGTGGGGGACGCCGTAACGGTGTACAACCCCGGATATGAAGTCTATCACTGGTCAGGACTCGGCCGTTTTAACTGGTTTGGCTTCTATCCATTTGGTGAATTTATCCACCATGACCAATAGGTATTTTTTCTTATGGCTCCCCCTTTAACGAGTCCTACCATATCAAGCCCCCAGACCGCAAAGGGCCAAGTAATGGGGATTGTCTGGAGAGCGGTAGGTGGCATATGGCTTTGGTTTCCAAAAAGCTGGCAACCGACGCATCGTTGAACGAGATCCTGTGCGTCTGCTCGGGCCGTCGGCCAAAAAAACCCTGGACAGAAGGCCTTGCTTATAAGGGCCCGAGCTGCGGCATGGTGGCCGCCGAGTCCAGCATGAATTTCTGCCAAAAGTTGCCATCCTTCCTCTTTGGAGATGCACCTTTGAAGTACTCCGGTAACGCTTTTCTTATAAAGCTCTCCCTCGTGGACCTTGCAGGCTTTAGACCGCCACACAATGCAACGTGCCTCGTTTGGGTCATCAGGGAGTTCTTGCCTAGTTAGGTAAGCCAAGAAGGGTTCTGTCCACGGGGCAATGACAGCCATAATCACATGGGCCGAAGGCGTTATTTCGGTGGTAGAGCCTCCGATTACGTCAGAGTGTTCGGTATCTGGCGTTGTGGCCGGGTCCGGACTGTTATTGCCGGTCTTTCCTCCCCATACCATGGATGGCTTAAAAAGCCTTTCCAAGAAGATGTTAGGTGGGGCAGGGTCGCACTTAGCGCCAATGCGAGCGAGGATATCCGCCGCTTGATTGTTTTCCCGAACCACATGGTGGAATTCAAGCCCCTCGAACCGAGCTGACATTTTGAGGACGGCGTTGTGGTAAGCCGCCATTTTTGGGTCCTTGGCGTCAAAGTCCCCATTTATTTGAGATATTCGAGGTTCGAATCCCCCCGCACCTCTAGGCATTGAATGCCCATGGAGACTGCCATCCGGAGAACATGCAACAGGGCCTCATATTCCGCTGCATTGTTAGAGTCTGTGTAAATATTTGGAGTATGTATTGGACTGTATCTCCGGTGGGGGATGTCAGGACGACGCCTGCCCCTAGACCAACAGCATCTTAGAGCCGTCGAAGTGCATGATCCAATTGGAGTACACGTTGTACTCTTTAGGGAGTTCGGCTTCTGTCCATTCGGTGATGAAATCAGCCAGTACTTGCGACTTGATGGCTCGCCATGGTTTATATGTCATGTCGAACGGGAGGATCTCGATAGCCTATTTAGCAATCCGGCCCGTGGCATCCCGGTTATTTATTATGTCATTGAGTGGTACTTCGGAGGCCACCGTAATTGATAACTCTTGAAAGTAGTGTCTAGTTTCCGGGGTGCCATGAAGACAGCGTGTAACATCCCAAATTTTCAATTTGGAATGTTATACATTAGGTCATCATGCATATCATATTTTATTTTGCTTTTGGTTTTGATCCTAGAAAATCCTAAGCAACTCAAGGACCCACGGAGAGAGTTGGGGATTTCGTTATTTACATATGTGAGTTTCCTCAAATTATGTAAACAGGATCATTTGATTTTATTTATTTTATCATCAATTATTTCTATTACAAAAATATGAGAGAGGGAATAAAATGACTTTCCCAAAATATAGAAATATTGAGGATTTAATAAAAAATCAAATAAGTTTTATTTCGGAGTTTTTCGGTATTTTTATTTGAATTTAGGAAAAATGCACGTTTTTCAAAATTGCATTTAGGGCCCAAATAAATGTTCACTTTTTCGGGCTTGATTTTAGAAGCCCGGGAAAATTTATTTCGGGATTTTTGGAGTCCGTTTCGTATTTATTTTTATTTTTCTTCCGAGCGGAATTATTTAAAAAAACGTGGAACCGACTATGGGCCGTACTCGGCCAGGACACCGCCGGCCGAGGCCTTTATAAGCCGCCGCCCCGGGGCCCGAAAGCCCAGCCGCCCAGCCGAAACCCTAACCCTAGCCCCGCCGCAGCCGCCGCCCCGCCGCCGATCCGCCGGAGCAGCGCGCCGCCCGAGGTTCACCGTCGCCTCGACTTCCGTGCTGTTTAAAAAAAGTTCCGTTCGTCGTTTTTCTTTTTCGTCGGATTTTTCCGCGGTTATTTTCTGATCGCGATTTCTGATCCGATTTTCGTTTTAGTATAACTTTTCGCTCGTTTATCGGAATCAGGCGATTCAAGCGCCTGGAGTTTCGTCTCGAAACCCTCTTTCCGAATAAACAACTTAAACAAGTTTTTGCTACTGTAAAAATTTTCCCTAGATCCAGATTACTAGAACGAAGTTGATTTCTTCGCCGTTTGATTCCTTTTGCTTCGTTCGATTTGATTCTTTTGCAAACCAGGGTTCTTAAGTTGAACTTTCTGGTTAGATCTTCTATTTGAGTTTTACCTGTGCATTAGATGAGTACTTATTGTATGCTTGTTTGATTGTCTGCGATAGAATACCCGGAGTGCGCCGCCTGTTACTTCGAATCTCTAGGTTTCGAGGATCATCAGCAAGGCAAGTAACACTTTGATCATACCTTTTTCTACAACCCAGTTTTATTGCATTAGATCAATCCTCACACATTGCATGATTAGGATCTAATTAAATTGTGGGATGGGAAGTAGATGAGGAAGTACCTATTACCTGTTTATTATCAAACCTTTGGGAGTTACTTCCGCATTTGCTTTATGCCATGCTATGCTAGTAAACGTGGATTGGGTGAGTGATATCCATGACAGATGTGAGATTGTTAATTAATGGTTTATCTAAGGTGGCAACCTAACACACATCTGGGTGGATTGAGGCACCTGGTTTCCAGGACTTGCCTGTTTTTATTTTGGACCGCCACCCAGGCTCAAAGGGATCATGAGATTATTCATACTAGAAACTTCCGTGTGCAGCCACAAGCCATTATGGGCTCTGGCATAGTTGAGTAAGTCATGCGAACTCTTACAGGGTAGGCTAGCAGATGTAGGGGAAAGTAGGTGTACCGGTCTATCCATCGTAAGGTGCTAGCGCTTCTGAAAGACTGTGTCTCGGTCATCCGTTTCTCAAACACCATTGTAGTGCGAGAAATCAACGGAGGCGATCGAGTCTTGTGGGGAAAAGTGCGCAAACCTCTGCAGAGTGTAACAAACTAATCATGATTAGCCGTGTCCCCGGTTATGGACATCTTGAGTATCTAGTACCTTGGATTATCATGTGAATCTCAACATGTTACTCTAAATTAATTTTGGGGTTTAATGATGATACTTAATTGGGATTGAGAATGCTGTCAACCATTCTCAATGTTTAAAACCACCATGATAGTAATTAATTTATTCCTTTGAAGTAGGGAAAAATTGGCTTTACGCAAAAAAACTTAACCATAGAGCTTTCCACCAGCCAAATATGCATATAGTATAGCTGTTGCATTCCATTACTCTATGTGTTACCTTGCCAGCATATTCCATGTGCTGACCCGTTTTCGGGCTGCAACGTTAATGTTGCAGACTTTCAGACGACGATTGAGGAGTTTTAGGTCGTGGTTCTATACTCAGTGATGCCGTTGGAGTTGATGGACTCACTTATCTTCCAAGCCTTCCGCTGTTATCGTTATTAGATGGCCTTAAGCCATATTTATTGTAATAAGTTCTCTTTTGAGACACTCGATGTAATAAGTGTGTGATTGCTACTCTGCTATAAATCCTCCGAGTACTGTGTGGTGTCAGCATTGGTATCAGAGCACACGCTGACTGTAGGACACGACCACTAAGCTAAAGACCTAGATCACTACTCACTCTCTTCTCTTCTGACCTCTCATCTTTTCTACTCTTTAGGATGGCGGATGCAAGGAACAAGTTACACAACCAGATGAAGATACACCCTTTGGACGCCACTTGAAGGAAGTCACTAGATACCTGAACATAGGAGTACCAAGCTTCACGGGAACCTACAACGCCACTTTACCTGAAGAAGAGCGCTGGATGATTCAAGTTCAAGTTCCAGGAAGGACGTTCATGCCAGTCACTGAGCCCATAGAGTTTTCTTTTGATGCACCAACTTGGAGTCTAGGAAAGAGTATGGCAGCTCACATCGCCATGGGACGCATTGGAGAAGTCTACCACAAGGATCTCAAGGATACTATCTACCAGATTTGTGGGCGCCGAGATGAACACTGGGAGATGATCAGCACCAGGAAAGATAGATCAATTGCAGCTTTTATCCAGGAGTTAAATCAGCACATTCGACGACAGGAGAATCAGATGTGCGCCGACATGATAGATCTGAAGAAGGCTAAGACTAGAATCAAGGAACTAGAGGAAGAACTCAAGGCTACACGTGAAGATTATGAAGAAGAAATTGAAGTATTGGTGGAGAAGAATGACGATCTGATCAAGAAGATTGGAATATTTATGGGAGGCCCGACACCAGTAGATGAAGACGAAGAACCCAAGGAGATTAGCCCCAGAAGACTACATCATCATCGACGGCACCGACTCGGAACAAGATAGTAGATGATGACTATGTTGATGAAGCAGGAGCAGATATCATGGAGTCTACAACCGTAGAATATTTCTAGTAGACCACCTCATCAGTAGTAGTAGTCCACCATGTAAATATAGTAGTCTGAGCACTCTTGCGATAGCTAGATCGATTGTATGCCTTTGTTTGATTGAATGAAGTGAATTGTTTGCTTTTGCCTCATGTGCATATGGGTAGTGTTTTCTCTTTAGACCCTCTATTCTTATATCTCATCTTTTCTAAACCCTCAGATGCCTCCGAGACGTGACCCCGGATTTGCCTCCGGAGCTCACCCAGTTGATCCAGCAGCAGAACACATTGATGCAGTTGCTAGTCCAGAATCAGAATCAGGGGAACAACAACAACAACCCACCACCACCACCACCACCTGTTGACCACTTAGCCCGTTTTCTTAGGCTGAATCCGCCGGTGTTTTCCAGTAGCACCGAGCCGATAGTAGCAGATGATTGGCTCCGCAAGACAGCTAGGGAGTTGACCACAGCAGGATGCACAGATGTGGAGAAGGTGAAGTTTGCCGCACATCAGTTAGAAGGACCCGCAGCATCTGGTGGGAGAATTTCACAGCCACCTTCCCAGTCGACACTGTCACATGGGACCAGTTTCAGCAGGCTTTTCGTACTGCCCATGTTTCAGCAGGAGCAATGGCCATGAAGAAGCGTGAGTTTCGTAACTTGCGCCAAGGAGGACGGACAGTTGGCCAGTATGTGGAGGAGTTTAGTAAGCTAGCACGTTATGCCCCAGATGACGTTGCTACGGATGCAGCTAAGCAGGAGAAATTCCTGGAAGGACTGAATGATGAGTTGAGTATGCAGTTGATGGTAGCCACCTTCAACAACTACCAGGAGTTGGTAGATCGTGCTCTTATGATTGAAGGGAAGCAGCAGCAAATTGAGAACCGCAAGAGGAAGTATGGACAAGGAAAGTATAATTCAGGAGCTCAGCAGAAGCCACGTTTTACCCCTAGACCGGGAGGACATTTTCAGCATACCCATGGAGTAGGTAGCTCGCACAATCACAATGGCACCAAGAATGGTAATGGGAATGGAGGAAGCAATGGACAGAACCGCAACACCCCATCAACCCCAGCCAAGAGAGATCTGAGTCAAGTCACCTGTTTCAAGTGTTCCAAGACCGGACATTATGCCAATGAATGTCCTGAAGGCCAAAACGGCAATGGAAGCTCTGGAAAGAAGCCGAACCCTTTCAACAGGGGACAGGTGAACCACGTTAATGTGGAGGAGGTTGAAGCTCAGCCCGATGCAGTAATAGGTAAGTTTTTGGTTAAGTCATTTACTGCACTCGTTCTTTTTGATACTGGTGCATCGCATTCATACATATCAAGGGGATTTGTGGAAAAGTATAGCCTACCCACTAGGGTTCTCAAAACACCTATGCTAGTAAGCTCACCAGGAGCAGAGTACATGGCCAGTCAAGGATGTTTTCAAGTGCCATTAAGTATAGGACGGCATGTTTTCCCAACAGATTTAATTATTCTGGAATCCCAAGGTCTGGATGTGATTCTTGGTATGGATTGGCTGTCGATGTATGGAGGAAACATCGATTGCGCCAGTAAGACAATTTTGCTTACCACCCCAGAAGGAAGAAGGATCAAGTATGTATCCCGGCATGCGCCAAACAGGACACAAGTAAATTCCTTATCAGGAGTTGTGCAGGAGGAAGTACCAGTGGTAAAGGATTTTCCTGATGTATTTCCCGAAGAGTTGCCAGGCATGCCACCGGATAGAGACATTGAGTTTTTGATTGAGCTTTTGCCAGGCACTGGGCCAATATCGAAGCGACCATACAGGATGCCCGCAAAAGGATTTGGTGGAAATTAAGAAGCAGATTAAGGAGTTACTGGATAAAGGTTACATTCGCCCAAGTTCTTCGCCTTGGGGATCACCAGTACTTCTAGTGGAGAAGAAGGATGGATCGTTAAGAATGGTTGTTGATTATCGAGGATTGAACGAAGTAACAATCAAAAATAAGTACCCGCTACCAATGATCAATGATCTGTTTGATCGATTGCAAGGGGCTAAAGTGTTTTCCAAGATCGATTTGCAATCAGGGTACCATTAGTTAAAGATTCGAGAGCAGGACACACCTAAGACAGCATTCACCATAAGATATGGACTGTATGAGTATACCATTATGTCATTTGGACTGACTAACGCACCTGCCTATTTTATGAACATGATGAACAAAGTGTTTATGGAGTTTTTGGATAAGTTCGTCGTGGTTTTCATCGATGATATTCTGGTATTCTCAAAGAATGAAGAGGAGCATAAGGAGCATTTGCGTTTGGTACTTGGAAAGCTCAGAGAACATCAATTATATGCCAAGTTTAGCAAATGTGAGTTTTGGTTGAAGGAGGTAGGATTCGTCGGACATGTTATATCTGGAGAAGGTATAGCAGTAGATCCCGCTAAAGTTGATACCATGACCAAGTGGGAAGCACCAACAACAGTTGGAGAGATCCGGAGTTTTCTGTGACTCGCAGGATACTACCGGAGATTTATTGAGAACTTCTCAAAGATTGCGAAGCCTATGACGGAGTTGTTGAAGAAGGATACTAAGTTCAAATGGAATGAGGAATGTGAGGCCTGTTTCCAGGAGTTAAAGAAACGTTTGGTTACATCACCTGTGTTGATTTTGCCGGATCAGAACAAGGATTATGAGGTGTATTGCGACGCTTCACGTCGAGGACTTGGAGCAGTGCTTATGCAGGAAGGAAGAGTTGTTTCATATTCCTCACAACAGCTCAAACCTCATGAGTTGAATTATGCTACCCATGATTTGGAGTTAGCAGCCGTAGTGCATGCATTGAAGACATGGAGACATTTCCTCATTGGAAATCATTGTGAGGTGTACACGGATCACAAGAGTTTGAAGTACATTTTCACACAGAAGGAGTTGAACCTCAGACAAAGGAGATGGTTGGAGCTCATCAAGGATTATGATATGAATTGCATTATCATCCCGGGAAGGCTAATGTAGTAGCTGACGCATTAAGCCGCAAGAGCCATGTCAATACGTTAATGACGGGAGAAATACCCAAGGAGTTAGCAGAAAATCTTCGTGAACTATGTTTGGAAATAGTTCCGAGAGGCTATGTAGCAGCATTGGAGATTCAGTCAACTTTGATGGATAAGAATCAGAGAAGCTCAGAAAACTGACAAGGAGATTGCTTCATAAAGAGAAAATGAGCCAAGGAAAAGCTAAAGGATTTCGTGAGGATGAGCACGACACCCTATGGTTTGAAGACCGTGTTTATGTACCCAATGACCCGGAGATCAGAAAGTTGATTCTGCAAGAGGCACATGATTCACCGTATTCGATTCACCCAGGAAATACCAAGATGTATTTGGATTTGAAGGATATTTTCTGGTGGACCGGAATGAAGAAGGATATTGCGGAGTATGTAGCAGTTTGTGACGTATGTCAGAGAGTAAAGGCAGAGCATCAGAAGCCAGCAGGATTGTTGCAACCATTGCCGATACCCGAATGGAAGTGGGATAAGCTAGGCATGGATTTTATCACGGGATTACCAAGGACTCGTTCAGGCTATGACTCGATTTGGGTTGTAGTCGATCGATTGACGAAGGTAGCTCATTTCATCCCAGTAAAGACCACTTACACCAGTGCTAAGTTGGCAAAGATATACATGACCAGGATCGTATGTTTGCATGGAGTTCCGAGGAGCATCGTATCAGATAGAGGAACCCAGTTTACCTCAAAGTTCTGGAAGCAGTTGCATGAGACTTTGGGTACTAGGCTAGAATTTAGTACAGCTTTTCATCCGCAGACAGATGGACAGACCGAGAGAGTCAATCAGATTTTGGAGGATATGCTGAGAGCTTGTGCGCTAGATTATGGATCTAGTTGGGACGATAATTTGCCATATGCAGAGTTCTCTTACAATAATAGCTATCAGACCAGTTTGAAGATGGCCCTTTCGAAGCTCTTACGGAAGGAGGTGCAGGACACCGTTGTCATGGGACGAAGTTGGAGACCGCCAGTTGTTTGGACCAGATCTGATTAAAGAGTCTGAACAGAAGGTGAAGTTGATTCGCGATAGGCTCAAGGTAGCCCAGTCCAGGCAGAAGAGCTACGCAGATTCTAAACGCAAGGAGACAGTTTACGAAGTCGGAGACAGAGCTTATCTTCGAGTATCCCCACTTCGAGGGATTAAGCGCTTTGGAGTTAAGGGGAAGTTAGCGCCACGATTTGTAGGGCCATATCGAGTTTTGGAGCGTATGGGAGAAGTGGCCTACAAGTTGGAATTGCCAGAAGGATTGCAGGAGTTCATGATGTGTTCCACGTTTCTCAGTTGAAGAAGTGTCACGCGGAGATGGCTGACATACCTTTGAGAGACAGTGCCATTGGAAGCAATTCAGTTGGATAACAATTTGACCTATGAGGAGAAACCAGTCAAGATTCTCGAGTTTGCCAGCCGAGTTAACTCGCAGCAAGGTTATCAAGTTTTGCAAAGTTCAGTGGAGCCACCACACGGAGGATGAAGCCACCTGGGAGCGAGAGGAAGATTTGCTCAAGGACCACCCTCACCTATTTTCTAGCCAACCCGAATCTCGAGGGCGAGATTCATCTTAAGGGGGGTAGGTTTGTAACATCCCAAATTTTCAATTTGGAATGTTATACATTAGATCATCATGCATATCATATTTTATTTTGCTTTTGGTTTTGATCCTAGAAAATCCTAAGCAACTCAAGGACCCACGGAGAGAGTTGGGATTTCGTTATTTACATATTTGAGTTTTCTCAAATTTTGTAAACAGGATCATTTGATTTTATTTATTTTATCATCAATTATTTCTATTACAAAAATATGAGAGAGGGAATAAAATGACTTTCCCAAAATATAGAAATATTGAGGATTTAATAAAAAAATCAAATAAGATTTATTTCGGAGTTTTTCGGTATTTTTATTTGAATTTAGGAAAAATGCGCGTTTTTCTTCAAAATTTGATTTGGGCCCAGATAAATGTTCACTTTATCGGGCTTGATTTTAGAAACCCGGGAAAATTTATTTCGTGATTTTTGGAGTCCATTTAGTATTTCTTTTTATTATTTTTCTTCCGAGCGTAATTATTTAAAAAAAACGAAACTGACTTTGGGCCGTACCCGAGCGGGACTCTGCCCGGGGGCGCCTTTAAATAGCCAGCACCCGAACCCCAGCCCATAGCCAGCGCCCAAACCCTAGACCGCGCCCAACTAGTAACTGGCGCGCCGCGCCCGTGACCAGTCGCGCCGACCTCGCTAGTGAGCTGCCCGCCTGCCGTCGCCGCCGCCGCCGGACCCGCCGCCGACTCGCTGGAGTTGCACGCCGCCCGAGGTTCGCCGCCGCCTCGACTTCCGTGCCATTAAAAATTAATGTTCGTCGTTTTTCTTTTTCGTCGGATTTTCCGCGGTTATTTTCTGATCGCGATTTCTGATCCGATTTTCGTTTTAGTATAACTTTTCGCTCGTTTATCGGAATCAGGCGATTCAAGCGCCTGGAGTTTCGTCTCGAAACCCTCTTTCCGAATAATCAACTTAAACAAGTTTTTGCTACTGTAAAATTTGACTTAGATCCAGATTACTAGAACGAAGTTGTTTTCTTTCGCCGTTTGATTTCTTTTGCTTCGTTCGATTTGATTCTTTTTGCCAACCAGGGTTCTTAAGTTGAACTTTCTGGTTAGATCTTCTATTTGAGTTTTACCTGTGCATTAGATGAGTACTTATTGTATGCTTGTTGTTTGTCTGCGATAGAATACCCGGAGTGCGCCGCCTGTTACTTCGAATCTCTAGGTTTCGCGGATCATCAGCAAGGCAAGTAACACTTTGATCATACCTTTTTTACAACCCAGTTTTATTGCATTAGATCCATCCTCACACATTGCATGATTAGGATCTAATTAAATTGTGGGATGGGAAGTAGATGAGGTAGTACCTATTACCTGTTTATTATCAAACCTTTGGGAGTTACTTCTGCGTTTGCTTTATGCCATGCTATGCTAGTAGACGTGGATTGGGTGAGTGATATCCATGACAGATGTGAGATTGTTAATTAATGGTTTATCTAAGGTGGCAACCTAACACACATCTGGGTGGATTGAGGCACCTGGGTATTCCAGGACTTGCCTGTTTTTATTTTGGACCGCCACCCAGGCTCAAAGGGACCATGAGATTATTCTTACTAGAAACTTCCGTGTGCAACCACAAGCCATTATGGGCTTTGGCATAGTTGAGTAAGTCGTGCGAACTCTTACAGGGTAGACTAGTAGATGTAGGGGAAAGTAGGTGTACCGGTCTATCCATCGTAAGGTGCTAGCGCTTCTGAAAGACTGTGTCTCGGTCATCCGTTTCTCAAACACCATGTAGTGCGAGAAATCCAACGGAGGCGATCGAGTCTTGTGGGGAAAAGTGCGCAAACCTCTGCAGAGTGTATAAACTAATCATGATTAGCCGTGTCCCCGGTTATGGATATCTTGAGTATCTAGTACCTGGATTATGTGATCTCAACATGTTACTCTAAAGTTAATTTTGTTGGGTTTTAAATGATGTTATCTTATTGGGATTGAGAATGCCTGTTCAACCATTCTCATGTTTAACAACCACAATGATAGTAATTAATTTTTATTCCTTTGAAAGTAGGGAAAAATTGGCTTTTACGCAAAAAACCAATAGATGCTTTCCACCAGCCAAATATATGCATATAGTATAGCTGTTGCATTCCATTACTCTCTATGTGTTACCTTGCCAGCATATTCCACGTGCTGGCCCGTTTTCGGGTTGCATCGTTAATGTTGCAGATTTTTCAGACGACGATTAAGGAGTTTTAGGTCGTGGTTCTATACTCAGTGATGCCGTTGGAGTTGATGGACTCACTTATCTTCCAAGCCTTCCGTTGTTATCGTTATTAGATGGCCTTAAGCCATATTTATTGTAATAAGTTCTCTTTTGAGACACCCGATGTAATAAGTGTGTGATTGCTACTCTGCTATAAATCCTTCGAGTACTGTGTGGTGTCAGCATTACTGATCCAGGGATGCACACGGAGCACAGAGATCAGACTGTTTGAGGTCTGGTCGCTACAGACTTCTCATCTTTTCTACTCTTTAGGATGGCGGATGCAAGGAACAAGTTCACACAACCAGATGAAGATACACCCTTTGGACGCCACTTGAAGGAAATCACTAGATACCTGAACATAGGAATACCAAGCTTCACGGGAACCTACAACGCCACTTTACCTGAAGAAGAGCGTTGGATGATTCAAGTTCAAGTTCCAGGAAGGACGTTCATGCCAGTCACTGAGCCCATAGAGTTTTCTTTTGATGCACCAACTTGGAGTCTAGGAAAGAGTATGGCAGCTCACATCTCCATGGGACGCATTGGAGAAGTCTACCGCAAGGATCTCAAGAATACTATCTACCAGATTTGTGGGCGCCGAGATGAACACTGGGAGATGATCAGCACCAGGAAAGATAGATCAATTGCAGCTTTTATTCAGGAGTTAAATCAGCACATTCGACGACAGGAGAATCAGATGTGCGCCGACATGATAGATCTGAAGAAGGCTAAGACTAGAATCAAGGAACTGGAGGAAGAACTCAAGGTTACACGTGAAGATTATGAACAAGAAATTGAAGTATTGGTGGAGAAGAATGACGATCTGATCAAGAAGATTGGCATATTTATGGGAGGCCCGACACCAGTAGATGAAGACAAAGAACCCAAGGAGATTAGCCCGGAAGACTACATCATCATCGACGGCACCGACTCGGAAGCAGATAGTAGCGATAAGGACTATGATGATGAAGCAGGAGCAAATATCATGGAGTCTACAACCGTAGAATATTTCTAGTAGACCACCTCATCAGTAGTAGTAGTCCACCATGTAAATTTAGTAGTCCGAGCACTCTTGTGATAGCTAGATCGATTGAATGCCTTTGTTTGATTGAATGAAGTGAATTGTTTGCTTTTGCCTCATGTGCATATGGGTAGTGTTTTCTCTTTAGACCCCCTCTATTCTTATATCTCATCTTTTCTAAACCCTCAGATGCCTCCGAGACGTGACCCCGGATTTGCCTTTCCGCCGGAGCTCACCCAGTTGATCCAGCAGCAGAACACCCTGATGCAGTTGCTAGTTCAGAATCAGAATCAGGGGAACAACAACAACAACCCACCACCACCACCACCTGTTAACCACTTAGCCCGTTTTCTTAGGCTGAATCCGCCGGTGTTTTCCAGTAGCACCGAGCCGATAGTGGCAGATGATTGGCTCCGCAAGATAGCTAGGGAGTTGACCACAGCAGGATGCACAAATGCGGAGAAGGTGAAGTTTGCCGCACATCAGTTAGAAGGACCCGCAGCATCCTGGTGGGAGAATTTCACAGCCACCTTCCCAGTCAACACTGTCACATGGGACCAGTTTCAGCAGGCTTTTCATACTGCCCATGTTTCAGCGGGAGCAATGGCCATGAAGAAGTGTGAGTTTCGTAAATTGCGCCAAGGAGGATGGACAGTTGGCCAGTATGTGGAGGAGTTTAGTAAACTAGCACGTTATGCCCCAGATGACGTTGCTACGGATGCAGCTAAGCAGGAGAAGTTCCTGGAAGGACTGAATGATGAGTTGAGTATGCAGTTGATGGTAGCCACCTTCAACAACTACCAGGAGTTGGTAGATCGTGCTCTTATGATTGAAGGGAAGAAGCAGCAAATTGAGAACCGCAAGAGGAAGTATGGACAAGGAAAGTATAATTCAGGAGCTCAGCAGACGCCACGTTTTACCCCTAGACCGGGAGGACATTTTCAGCATACCCATGGAGTAGGTAGCTCGCATAATCACAATGGCAGCAAGAATGGTAATGGGAATGGAGGAAGCAATGGACAGAACCGCAACACCCCATCAACCCCAGCCAACAGAGATCTGAGTCAAGTCACCTGTTTCAAGTGTTCCAAGACCGGACATTATGCCAATGAATGCCCTGAAGGCCAAAACGGCAATGGAAGCTCTGGAAAGAAACCGAACCCTTTCAACAGGGGACAGGTGAACCACGTTAATGTGGAGGAGGTTGAAGCTCAGTCCGATGCAGTAATAGGTAAGTTTTTGGTTAAGACATTTACTACACTCATTCTTTTTGATACTGGTGCATCGCATTCATACATATCAAGGGGATTTGTGGAAAAGTATAGCCTGCCCACTAGGGTTCTCAAAACACCTATGCTAGTAAGCTCACCAGGAGCAGAGTACATGGCCAGTCAAGGATGTTTTCAAGTGCCATTAGGTATAGGAAGGCATGTTTTCCCAACGGATTTAATTATTTTGGAATTCCAAGGTCTGGATGTGATTCTTGGTATGGATTGGCTGTCGATGTATGGAGGAAACATCGATTGCGCCAGTAAGACAATTTTGCTCACAACGCCAGAAGGAAGAAGGATCAAGTATGTATCCCGACATGCGCCAAATAGGACACAAGTAAATTCCTTATCAGGAGTTGTGCAGGAGGAAGTACCAGTGGTAAAGGATTTTCCTGATGTATTTCCCGAAGAGTTGCCAGGCATGCCACCGGATAGAGATATTGAGTTTTTGATTGAACTTTTGCCAGGCACTGGGCCAATATCGAAGCGACCATATAGGATGCCCGCAAAAGATTTGGTGGAAATTAAGAAGCAGATTAAGGAGTTACTGGATAAAGGTTACATTCGCCCAAGTTCTTCGCCTTGGGGATCACCAGTACTTCTAGTGGAGAAGAAGGATGGATCGTTAAGGATGGTTGTTGACTATCGAGGATTGAATGAAGTAACAATCAAGAACAAGTACCCGCTACCAATGATCAATGATCTGTTTGATCGATTACAAGGAGCTAAAGTGTTTTCCAAGATCGATTTGCGATCAGGGTACCATCAGTTGAAGATTCGAGAGCAGGACAT